>NC_061512.1:28240562-28257667 GCF_022539505.1 Lolium rigidum
TGTTATCACCGTAATTTGACCAAGTCAGAGGTGGGCCGCGATCAAGATGGACTTGAAGAATATACATGGAAGAAATACGGGAATCGGCCTTTTATACCAAGTTGGGCTTAATTGCCCATGTATCTGTAACATATTAGATCGCATCTTAGTTTAGAAGTTAGAATCTTACTCGTGCACGGTTTAGTGCACGCCCACATTAGAAAGTCCGCTGGACTATAAATATGTACCTAGGGTTTATGGAATAAACAACAACCAACGTTCAACCACAAACAAATCTCGCGCATCGCCAACTCCTTCGTCTCGAGGGTTTCTACCGGTAAGCATCATGCTGCCTAGATCGCATCTTGCGATCTAGGCAGCACAAGCCTGCCCACGTTGTTCATGCGTTGCTCGTACTCGAAGCCTTTTTGATGGCGAGCAACGTAGTTATCTTAGACATGTTAGGGTTAGCATTATTCTTCATGTTACATGCTTTCGTAGTGCAACCCTTGCATGTCTAGCCGCCCTTACACCTATCTTAGGTGTAGGGCGGCACCCCGCTTGATCATAGTTTAGTAGATCTGATCCGTTATGATTGCTCCTTGTTCTACAAGGATTAGTTTAATATCTGCGAATAGTTAGGCCTTACAAAGGGGCGGAGGATCCAGCGGCACGTAGGGTGTCGTTCGTTGGTCCTAGAGCGGATGTTCCGAGGATCAACCTCGTGTTGGTTTTTAGGCCTTGTTTAGGATCGGCTTACGATCACCGTGCATGAGCCGCGAGGCCCAACTCCGGAGTAGGATGATCCGATTATGCGGTGAAAACCCCACATCGTCGTAGATCTCATTAGCTTTACCTTGATCAAGCAGGACCACCATATATTCGGACACCTCGTCCGAATCATGGGTGGATCGGCTCTTTGAGCCGATTCACAGATAACCCGAGAGCCGATCGAGGCTCGTATTTAACGTTTACGTGTGTGCCCCGGCAGAAACTAAGCGAGGCATCATCCACACCTTCCCGACCAGGTATAGGTCAGGTGGCACGCCCTTGTGATAAACATCGGTGCGTGCGACCGGAAGGCTTTGCGGGCCGTCGCTCGGAGGGACTAGGGCCAGCCGCAGCCCTAGTTGTTCCCGGCTCTACGCGTGCTGCCCGTCTCCGCCCGCCGCGGGGTTTCGACGTCAACACATTCTGGCACGCCCGGTGGGACACCCGACGACATCCACGACATCGCCATCTACATCCAAGATGGCGGAAGACACTCCGGTCACATACGCGGATCTGCCTGATGAGCTCAAGAAGAAGCATGACGAGATCAAGGCAACCCTCGAAGCCGAACTCATCGGCTCCTTCCACCGAACCCGCTCCCATGGCGTCGGTGGAAGGGTTTCACACCCGAAGGCGCGCTCGATGGAGTGGACCCGTCCGCTCCGTCGAAGAACGCACCGAGTCGCCGGCGGCAGGAGATCAACTACATGGTGGCTCATTCGCCGCACCGCCACTCGAGAGCCTCGGTGAACACCTTGGAGCGTGTCGCCCGCGCGTCGTCCAGGAAATCATGAGTCACCGGTACTCCCGTCGGGACCGGCTCTGGGGACTTTCAAAGGAGAGATGCCGCCCGGCCCCCAGCCGTTCGCATGGGCAGACACCGGAATCGCCGAACTCAGCCGGCATATGTCGTCTACAAGGTTGGTGGTGATCCTAGTGACTACCAATTCCTACCCGAGCCGCCTAAGGAGATCCCGCACGGATGCACGTGCGCATACGTACCTGCACCGCAACGCCCGGGCACTCTCGAACCAGAGCTGCAATATCAGCGGCCTCCGGAACGGCAGAGGAACGTCGCGAGCCGATCCCGAGAAGCAATCGTGGCTGGCTAAGTACGCCACCCCGACGAACCTCCAAGGCCCAGCTCCTGCAGCTTGGCTTAGAACCGGAAAAGCAAGCATGGCTGGTTAAGTATGCCACCCCGGCGAATCTTCGTGGTTCGACACCTTCAGCCATCACAGCTGATCAGATCTGTACAATTCCGAAAGATCAGCTCGGATGATGCCGAAAAGGAAGGCGTTCGGCTACACCAAGCCGTACCCCAACAGCTACGAACCGATCCCGCTGCCACCCAAATATCGGCTCCTGGACTTCACAAAGTTCGTGGGTCGTAGGGGTCCAGCTCCATCGAGCATGTGAGCCGATATTTGGCACAGCTCGGGCACGATCTCAGCCGTCGGATGAGTTGCGCGTGAGGTTCTTCTCACGTCCCTCACGGATCGGCTTTCGGTGGTACACATCGCTACCACCGAACTCCATCCAAACTTGGAAGCAGCTTGGAAGAGCAGCTCCATGAGCAAGACTATCATTCAGAAGCTTCCGAGTCATAGCATTGCCGATCTAGCACAACTACGTCGAAGCGTGGAGAAACCGTGACAGAATACATCCAGCCGCTTCAGAATCTTAGGAACCGATGCTATTCGGTTCGTATAACCGAAAAGGAAGCAGCCGAGTTGGCAGTAGCAGGCCTTGCAACACAGCCTCAAGGACATGGCCTCCCAAGCAGATTATCCCTCGCCGGCGCACGTGGTTCAGAAACTTTCAAGCATATGAACAGCGCCACCCGGACTCGTACCAAGACAAGTTCAAGCGTGCAGATAGCTCCGGTCGATGCAGAGGAAGACGAAGTTCTCGCGGGAGACCAAGAAGTAGCAAGGGCTGAGTGGACTCGGGAGGAACCCCGTGTCCCGCAAATGGGTAAAGCCACCAGTGCCCGCCTGTGGGATTTGATTTTGACGTGACCAAGACCGAGCAGATTTTCGACCTCCTACTCAAGGAAAAGCAAGCTGAAGATACCTGAAGGTCTCAAGTTCCCCACGGCGCAAGAGCTGAATGGAAAGCCATACCGCAAATGGCATAACTCGCTCTCCCATGCCACCAACGACCGCAGGGTGTGGCGTCGGACATCCAAGCGGCGATAGAGAACGGGCGTCTAATTTTCAACCAAGCACGCCATGAAGGTCGATACCCAGCCCTTCCCCGCCGTGAACATGGTGGAGTATGCTTGCCATGCAGGGTGCCAGCCGGGTTTCCGTGCAATATCAACATGGTAGATCTTGGACACCACGCCGGCAAGGATGGAGATGAGGGCAGCTGCTCTCATAGCAAAGAACAGCAGGAAGCCGCTCCACGCGATCGGCTCCGCCAAGACGGCAAGCGCTACGTAACAGAGGGAGAAGTGAAGAACATAAGATATCGCGCGACCTCTCTCTCGATCACCTCCTCAACAAGTATGTGAGTCAAGTACGACCAACGCCGACGGTCCAGCGATGATGATGAAAGAGTTCGTCCGGCCGAGAAGCTAGAAGACATCGTCGGCAGAATCGCGATGAGGAGGAGCACGAGCGTTGTGCCAAGGGAAAGGCAAGGGAGCAAGACGACGAGGACAGACACTGGGATTGTCCTTTCTTCAGGCACTGCTGGGATTCAGGAATGAGCGGATTGCCAACAATCGGCAACTGCCCAGAATGCAACCGGAAGAAGGAGGCAGCCAGCGTGTCCGTGTTCGAGCGCTTAGGACCTCTCCCGCCACAGAGCAACGAGCTGAGTCCCCTCGGCTGGAAGATCTCGAAGATTCAGAAGACGAGGGAGAAGAAGAAGACAGGTACCACCGGCCAAGGTGGTGCCCTCGACGGACTCAGCCGTTCCCGAAACGCAGGGTTCAACGATTGCGCGGCCCGGAAGAAGCCGAGAGGTTATACTTGCATACATTGAGGAAGGCAAGGCCTGGTCTCGGCTGCAAAGGTTCAGCGAACCCCGGATGAAGAGGGTCGTCCACGGAAAATGGAGTGGCGCCCTAGGCAAAGGAAAGCCGATGATGAAACATCGGCTGGCACGAACATGGTGCTCGTTCTTCCGACGAAGCTCGCGTGCTCCACGGTTACACGATACATCCAAGGTGGACGACAGCAAGCGCACCAACATGATAAAATCAGAGATTGGGCTGGTTCGGTCTACCGGCCTGAGCGGGTAGCAAGAGCACGTCAATGAGCAAACATGGCGAGGCTGATCCTTGTGATCGGCCCCAAAAAATTTATGAAGGGACATCACAAAACCTTCGCCGAGCAAGCAACGTGGAGGCCGATTCCAGCAATCGGCCAAAATTATCCTCACCCACCGTTCCGCTTGGGTTCAACATGTTATCCAACAGAGCCGATACCATCAATCCTCTTGACAGAATCGGCTCGGGGGGGCACCCAGGTGGATAAAATACGAGGATATGCAACGGAAGCATCTCATCTTTTGGTGATGGGTATTGGAATATGGGGGCCGATGCACTAGTCGGCCGTAAAAAAGTAAAAATCTAAAAATTCGAAAATTTTCGAGCACAGCCGATGCAGCAGACATCGACTTAAGAGGAGTAACTGTTACGATCAGAGGGTCAATGGAGCACTAATGGAAGAACTCCTCAATGGAGTAGTGTAAAAGCTCGGGCCGATCTAGCAGGAAGAACTGAAGAAGCTCGGGGGCAGCTCACCTTGAAGGCTCTCTGCTTTGAGAAGCCGATTTATGTTCAAATCGGCTGGCTCTGCATAAGAAGCTTCCCCACACACGATCAAGCCCAGGTCCATACAGCTAATTTGCGTATACTTGTCTCCGTTCTCGCCTTGGCTGAGACTCGGGGGCAACAGGCCTGGTAGTTGCTCTATTGAGGAACCGATTGGGGTACCATCGGCTGATCTCCGTTGCAACCTTCTTCACAAAGTGATGAGCGCTCGCTAAGAAGGGTCGCTGAAACTGGTGGGAGAAATTGAAGGGCTCTCTTGGAAGTCCCACAGTATCTATCGGAAAGAGAATCATCAGTTGAAGAATGGAAGGGTAAATGTCGAAGGACCGATGTGTTGCTATCGGCTCGTTACGCATTGGCAAAGGGGACGAATCGGCAAGGTCAGCATGAGGGGGAATCGGCTAAATTAAGCTCAAAGGAAATCAGCAAAATCAAATTGGGGAAAAGTTCTTCATTAATAGGCGGGATTTCTTACATCAAAGAGCTGATTGCTCTCAGAAGGAGATACTAGGGGGTACATGGCCCCATCTACTACTACTGGCCCTATGCTAGAGGTCCTATCTATGGGCCGTCACTGCCCTCGTCGTCGCCGTCGTCGCCGCTGTCGGCGCTACTCCCGACGGGATCGTCGTCGCTCCAATGGCCGCCGACCGGGCCCTCGTCGTCCTCGTCTTCTTCGTCAGCGTCATCCTCATCGCTGTCGAAGTCGCTAAGGTTGCCCGGCCAGGGGCAGAACCGCTTGGCCAGCGGCTCGTCGGAGGGGCTGTCGTCGTCGTCCTCCTCCTCCTCTTCCTCCTCCTCCACCCCCTCGGAGGAGGTGAAGTCATCCCAGGAGAAGCGATCGTCATCGCTCTCCTCCTCCGATGCCCCGTCGGCGAGGAAGCGGAGGTCGCTCTCCCCGTCCGTCGAGGACTGGTCGTCCTCGGACTCGGATGGAGAAGTCATGGTCCGACTCCTCCCCGGCCGCAATGGCGCGACGGGTGTTGGCCGCATGGACCTCCGCCGGGTTGTACTCCGGCGTCGGCTCACGGGACGTGGAGGACCGGCCGGAAGGATCCGATGGAGCAGAGGAGGAAGAAGACATGATGGCGCAGAGAGGGCTTTTGGATCTGCTAATGCGAGGGAGATGCGAGCGGAACCTGTTCATAGCGGTTAAATAAAAGGGGATATAGTGGAAATTCAATGCCACAGCAGCTTCCGAGGAAGTGGTGCTCAAAGAAAGAGAAAAGACTGCCAAGTCACGCGGAGAAGTTGAGAAGGCAAGTCATCATGGTGACGGATACCGCGACGGTTCCGCCACGACATGACCCGATGAAAGAAAGGCGTAATGATTTTGGAAATGTCATTTCCAAAACCAGGGGGGCATGTGTTATCACCAGAATTTGACCAAGTCGAGAGTGGGCCGCGATCAAGATGGACTTGAAGAATATACATGGAAGAAATACGGGAATCGGCCTTTTATACCAAGTTGGGCTTAATTGCCCATGTATCTGTAACATATTAGATCGCATCTTAGTTTAGAAGTTAGAATCTTACTCGTGCACGGTTTAGTGCACGCCCACATTAGAAAGTCCGCTGGACTATAAATATGTACCTAGGGTTTATGGAATAAACAACAACCAACGTTCAACCACAAACAAATCTCGGCGCATCGCCAACTCCTTCGTCTCGAGGGTTTCTACCGGTAGCATCATGCCGCCTAGATCGCATCTTGCGATCTAGGCAGCACAAGCCTGCCCACGTTGTTCATGCGTTGCTCGTACCGAAGCCTTTTTGATGGCGAGCAACGTAGTTATCTTAGACATGTTAGGGTTAGCATTGTTCTTCAGTGTTACATGCTTTCGTAGTGCAACCCTTGCATGTCTAGCCGCCCTTACACCTATCTTAGGTGTAGGGGCGGCACCCCGCTTGATCATAGTTTAGTAGATCTGATCCGTTACGATTGCTCCTTGTTCTACAAGGATTAGTTTAATATCTGCAGTAGTTAGGCCTTACAAAGGGGGGGAGGATCCAGCGGCACGTAGGGTGTCGTTCGTTGGCCCTAAGCAGGATGTTCCGAGGATCAACCTCGTGTTGGTTTTTAGGCCTTGTTTAGGATCGGCTTACGATCACCGTGCGTGGCCGCGAGGCCCAACCTGGAGTAGGATGATCCGATTATGCGGTGAAAACCCCACATCGTCGTAGATCTCATTAGCTTTACCTTGATCAAGCAGGACCACCATATATTCGGACACCTCGTCCGAATCATGGGTGGATCGGCTCTTTGAGCCGATTCACAGTGATAACCCGAGAGCCGATCGAGGCTCGTATTTAACGTTTACGTGTGTGCCCCTGCAGAAACTAAGCGAGGCATCATCCACACCTTCCCCGACCATGTATAGGTCGGTGGCACGCCCTTGTGATAAACATCGGTGCGTGCGACCGTAAGGCTTTGCGGGCCGTCGCTCGAGGGACTAGGGGCCAGCCGCAGCCCTAGTTGTTCCCGGCTCTACGGTGTTGCCCGTCTCTCGCCCGCCGGCGGGTTTTCGACGTCAACCGAGAGACACCTCTAGTGAACTGTGGACCCCGGTCCATTCTTTAATACTGAAATACAAATCTGCCGCAATACTTGTTTTTACTATTTTCTCTCGCAAACAATCATCTTCCACACAATACGGTTAATCCTTTGTTACAGCGAAGCCGGTGAGATTGACAACCTCACTGTTTCGTTGGGGCAAAGTACTTTGGTTGTGTTGTGCGGGTTCCACGTTGGCGCCTGAATCTCCGGTGTTGCGCCGCACTACATCCCGCCGCCATCAACCTTCAACGTGCTTCTTGGCTCCTCCTGGTTCGATAAACCTTGGTTTCTTTCTGAGGGAAAACTTGCTGCTGTGCGCATCATACCTTCCTCTTGGGGTTGCCCAACGAACGTGTGAAATACACGCCATCAGGCAGCTCACAAGATCCAACAATGAAGCACAATGAGGAGAAGACAACCATCTAGCTACTGCTATGGACCCATAGTCCAGGGGTGAACTACTCACTCATCACTCCGGAGGCGACCATGGCGGTGTAGAGTCCTCCCGGGAGATGAATCCCCTCTCCGGCAGGGTGCCGGAGGAGATCTCCAGTAATCCCCCGAGATGGGATCGGCGGCGGCGGCGTCTCGCAAGGTTTTCCGTATCGTGGTTTTTCGCATCGTGGGTTTCGCGACGGAGGCTTTAAGTAGGCGGAAGGGCAGGAGTCGGGGGCTGACGAGGGGCCCACACCACGAGGCGGCGCGGCCCCCTTGGCCGCGCCGCCATGTGGTTTGGCCACCTCGTGGCCCCACTTCGTATGCTCTTCGGTCTTCCGGAAGGTTCGTGGCGAAATAGGCCCCCGGGTCTTTGTTTCGGTCCAATTCCGAGAATATTTCGTTACTAGGATTTCGAAACCAAAAACAGCGTAAAACAGAGAATCGGCACTTCGGCATCTTGTTAATAGGTTAGTTCCGTAAAATGCACGAATATGACATAAAGTGTGCATAAAACATGTAGGTATCATCAATAATATGACATAGAACATAAGAAATTATCGATACGTCGGAGACGTATCAAGCATCCCCAAGCTTAGTTTCTGCTCGTCCCGAGCAGTAAAACGATAACAAAGATAATTTCGAAGTGATATGCCATCATAACCTTGATCATACTATTTGTAAACATATGTAGTGGATGCAGCGATCAAAACAATGGTAATGTCATGAGTAAACAAGTGAATCATAAAGCAAAGACTTTTCATGAATAGTACTTCAAGACAAGTATTAATAAGTCTTGCATAAGAGTTAACTCATAAAGCAATAAATCAAAGTAAAGGCATTGAAGCAACACAAAGGAATATTAAGTTTCAGCGGTTGCTTTCAACTTGTAACATGTATATCTCATGGATAATTGTCAACATAGAGTAATATAACAAGTACAATATGCAAGTATGTAGGAATCAATGCACAGTTCACACAAGTGTTTGCTTCTTGAGGTGGAGAGAGATAGGTGAACTGACTCAACATAAAAGTAAAAGAGAATGGTCCTTCAAAGAGGAAAGCATCGATTGCTATATTTGTGCTAGAGCTTTTATTTTGAAAACATGAAACAATTTTGTCAACGGTAGTAATAAAGCATATGAGTTATGTACATTATATCTTACAAGTTGCAAACCTCATGCATAGTATACTAATAGTGCCCGCACCTTGTCCTAATTAGCTTGGACTACCGGATCTTTGCAATGCACATGTTTTAACCAAGTGTCACAATGGGGTACCTCCATGCCGCCTGTACAAAGGTCTAAGGAGAAAGCTCGCATTTTGGATTTCTCGCTTTTGATTATTCTCAACTTAGACATCCATACGGGACAACATGGACAACAGATAATGGACTCCTCTTTAATGCATAAGCATGTGGCAACGATTATTATTCTCATATGAGATTGAGGATATATGTCCAAGACTCGAAACTTCCACCATGAATCATGGCTTTAGTTAGCGGCCCAAAGTTCTTCTCTAACAATATGCATGCTCCAACCATAAAGGTGGTAGATCTCTCTTACTTGCACAAGACGGACATGCATAGCAACTCACATGATATTCAACAAAGAATAGTTGATGGCGTCCCCGAAGCATGGTTATCGCACAACAAGCAACTTAATAAGAGATAAAGTGCATAAGTACATATTCAATACCACAATAGTTTTTAAGCTATTTGTCCCATGAGCTATATATTGCAAAGGTGAATGATGGAATTTTAAAGGTAGCACTCAAACAATTTACTTTGGAATGGCGGATAAATACCATGTAGTAGGTAGGTATGGTGGACACAAATGGCATAGTGGTTGACTCAAGGATTTTGGCTGCATGAGAAGTATTCCCTCTCGATACAAGGTTTAGGCTAGCAAGGTTATTTGAAACAAACACAAGGATGAACGGTACAGCAAAACTCACATAAAAGACATATTGTAAACATTATAAGACTCCATACCGTCTTCCTTGTTGTTCAAAACTCAATACTAGATGTTATCTAGACTCTAGAGAAACCAAATATGCAAACCAAATTAGCAAGCTCTAAGTATTTCTTCATTAATGGGTGCAAAGTATATGATGCAAGAGCTTAAACATGAGCACAACAATTGCCAAGTATCAAATTATCCAAGACATTTTAGAGTTACTACATGTAGCATTTTCCAATTCCAACCATATAACAATTTAACGAAGAAGAAACTTCGCCATGAATACTATGAGTAGAGCCTAAGGACATACTTGTCCATATGCTACAGCGGAGCGTGTCTCTCTCCCATAAAGTGAATTCTAGGATCCATTTTATTCAAACAAAACAAAAAACAAAAACAAACCGACGCTCCAAGCAAAGTACATAAGATGTGACGGAATAAAAATATAGTTTCAGGGGAGGAACCTGATAATGTTGTCGATGAAGAAGGGGATGCCTTGGGCATCCCCAAGCTTAGACGCTTGAGTCTTCTTAGAATATGCAGGGGTGAACCACCGGGGCATCCCCAAGCTTAGAGCTTTCACTCTCCTTGATCATATTGCATCATACTCCTCTCTTGATCCTTGAAAACTTCCTCCACACCAAACTCGAAACAACTCATTAGAGGGTTAGTGCATAATAAAAATTCACATGTTCAGAGGTGACACAATCATTCTTAACACTTCTGGACATTGCATAAAGCTACTGGACATTAATGGATCAAAGAAATTCATCCAACATAGCAAAAGAGGCAATGCAAAATAAAAGGCAGAATCTGTCAAAACAGAACAGTCCGTAAAGATGGATTTTATTAGGCCACCAGACTTGCTCAAATGAAAATGCTCAAATTTAATGAAAGTTGCGTACATATCTGAGGATCATGCACGTAAATTGGCTTAATTTTCTGAGCTACTTACAGGGAGGTAGACCCAGATTCGTGACAGCAAAGAAATCTGGAACTGCGCAGTAATCCAAATCTAGTACTTACTTTACTATCAAAGACTTTACCTGGCACAACAAAACTCAAAACTAAGATAAGGAGAGGTTTCTACAGTAGTAAACAACTTCCAAGACACAAATATAAAACAAAAATACTGGAGTAAAAAAACATGGGTTGTCTCCCATAAGCGCTTTTCTTTAACGCCTTTCAGCTAGGCGCAGAAAGTGTATCTCAAGTGACACCGAAGGGTGGTGCACCTACAGCGGGGTTTGGAGTTTTCTCAACCATGCATAGTATATTGGATACATAAGTTTCAGCGTCTCCCTTTTCATTAGTCTTGGGCTTGCTACTCTCATCAAACAAATTTTCAGGAACAAGCCAAGCATAGTTATTTTCTAGTGCATCATTCATAGCTAGGAGTTTACATGGTATTGGTGCTTTGATCTCCCCACCATCATTAGCATTATTAGTGTACCTTATCCTATCCATATCCATTTTTTCAAGGAGACCAACAAAATTAGTATGAGAACCAAGCATATTAAATTTAGCGAAGACCTTTCTAGCCTCTCTTGCTAGACCACCAAATTCTCTAAGAAGGGTTTCTAAAACAAAATCTTTCTTTTCCCCCTCTTCCAAATCACAGAGTGTAAGAAACATGTGTTGGATTATAGGATTGAGATTAACAAATTTAGTTTCCAACAGGCGAACTAAAGCAGCAGCAGCAATTTCATAAGTAGGAGCAAGTTCTACCAAGTGCCTATCTTCAAAATCTTCAACGAGTACTAACATGGGTGAAAAATTCTTCTATATTGTTCCTCCCAATTATAGACCCTTGTCCTACCGGTATGTTTTTTGCGGTAAAATTAAAAGGAAACATGATGAATCAAGTAAAGTAAATGCAAGTAACTAATTTTTGTGTGTTTTTGATATAGAGTGCAAGACAGTAAATAAAGTAAAACTAGCAACTAATTTTTTTGTGTTTTGATATAAGTGCAGCAAACAAAGTAGTAAATAAAATAAAGCAAGACAAAAACAAAGTAAAGAGATTGGGAAGTGGAGACTCCCCTTGCAGCGTGTCTTCATCTCCCCGGCAACGGCGCCAGAAATTTGCTTGATGCGTGTAGTTGACACGTCCGTTGGGAACCCCAAGAGGAAGGTGTGATGCGCACAGCGGCAAGTTTCCCTCGGTAAGAAACCAAGGTTTAATCGAACCAGTAGGAGTCAAGAAGCACGTTGAAGGTTGATGGCGGCGGGATGTAGTGCGGCGCAACACCAGAGATTCCGGCGCCAACGTGGAACCTACACAACACAACCAAAGTACTTTGCCCCAACGAAACAGTGAAGTTGTCAATCTCACCGGCTTGCTGTAACAAAGGATTAACCGTATTGTGTGGAAGATGATTGTTTGCGAGAGAAAACGAGTAAAACAAGTATTGCAGAGATTTGTATTTCAGTATTAAAAGAATGGACCGGGGTCCACAGTTCACTAGAGGTGTCTCTCCCACAAGATAAAAGCATGTTGGGTGAACAAATTACAGTCGGGCAATTGACAAATAGAGAGGGCATAACAATGCACATACATGACATGATAAGTATAGTGAGATTTAATTGGGCATTACGACAAAGTACATAGACCGCCATCCAACTGCATCTATGCCTAAAAAGTCCACCTTCAGGTTATCGTCCGAACCCCATCCAGTATTAAGTTGCAAAGCAATAGACAATTGCATTAAGTATGGTGCGTAATGTAATCAACAACTACATCCTCGGACATAGCGCCAATGTTTTATCCCTAGTGGCAACGAGCACAACACAACCTTAGAACTTTCTCATCATCGTCCCAGTGTCAATGCAGGCATGAACCCACTATCGAGCATAAATACTCCCTCTTGGAGTTAAAAGCAAAAACTTGGCCAGAGCCTCTACTAGTAACGGAGAGCATGCAAGATCATAAACAACACATATGTAATAACTTGATAATTAACATAACATGGTATTCTCTATCCATCGGATCCCGACAAACACAACATAGAGTATTACGAGATAGATGATCTTGATCATGTTAGGCAGCTCACAAGATCCAACAATGAAGCACAATGAGGAGAAGACAACCATCTAGCTACTGCTATGGACCCATAGTCCAGGGGTGAACTACTCACTCATCACTCCGGAGGCGACCATGGCGGTGTAGAGTCCTCCGGGAGATGAATCCCCTCTCCGGCGAGGGTGCCGGAGGAGATCTCCAGAATCCCCCGAGATGGGATCGGCGGCGGCGGCGTCTCAGTAAGGTTTTCCGTATCGTGGTTTTTCGCATCAGGGGTTTCGCGACGGAGGCTTTAAGTAGGCGGAAGGGCAGAGTCGGGGGCTGACGAGGGGCCCACACCACAGGGCGGCGCGGGCCCCCCCTTGGCCGCGCCGCCATGTGGTTTGGCCACCTCGTGGCTCCACTTCGTATGCTCTTCGGTCTTCTGGAAGGTTCGTGGCGAAATAGGCCCCTGGGTCTTTGTTTCGTCCAATTCCGAGAATATTTCGTTACTAGGATTTCTGAAACCAAAAACAGCAGAAAACAGAGAACTGGCACTTCGGCATCTTGTTAATAGGTTAGTTCCAGAAAATGCACGAATATGACATAAAGTGTGCATAAAACATGTAGGTATCATCAATAATATGGCATAGAACATAAGAAATTATCGATACGTCGGAGACGTATCAATTACATGGACAGTGTCCAGGGAAAACAAATAAAGGAAAAAACGGGCGTGGCTCTCTCTAGAAGGGTAACGTGCGAATCAGAGCAAGAACAACAACAAGGACTAAGGGATCTTGCTAGGCAAGACGAGGGCGGCGAACAAGGGGCACCCATGCCCTCCACAAGGGGAGGACGCCATGCAGGGCACCAGCCGCGGCGATGCCGTAGCATCATTCGAGCCCAGGGGGGCACCACGCCCGCCTCCTCTCGACGGCGTCCGGGTCGACGCTGCATGCTGCAGCGAGCGCCCGAAGACGCGGCAAGGGGATCGAATTGAGCACCTCAGGGGACGCGAACCAAGCGGCGGTTGCCGCCGCACGCAGAGGAGGGGAGCCGCCGGAGAAGTCAAAACGTGAGGCCTTGACATTCTTGGCCTTGATCAGCATATTGACAAAGTTGTCGGGCTCTTTCGCCGCCAACCTGGAGCTGCGCTGAGCCTTGAAGGCAGAGTCCACCGCTCGCTTGCGGCGGACACACTGCTTGCGGGTAGCATCCTCGTGGTCGTCTGCTCCAACGTCAACAGTGGATAAGGGGAGCGCGGGCGGCGGCTCGGCGTGGTCACCGTCAAGGCCAGCACCAACGGCGTCGCCACCGGCCGTGTCCTCGTTGACGAGAGGAGTGGCGGGCACAACGAGCGGCTCATACCACTGAAGGAGAAGGACAAGAGAATTTAGAGGTCGAACATGGCTATGAAACGAAACAGAGGAGAGGGGGCGGCAGGAGTCACCTGCTCGACATCAAGCCCTGCTTCAGGGAGCTGTTCAGTGAGGCGACGCGAGAGGACCCGGTCCCAAAGCTCAGTGGGCACGGCCTGGTGGGTGAAGAGGAGGCTGGGGGAGCCAGGTGGGTACGACACCCCATCGAGGCCATCGAGAGCGGCGGCGTGGGCCATGCCAGCCTGCCTTCGGGCGACAATCCTCCACCAAAGGTCCACCGCGGCGTTGTGGTTGCCGCGGCCATCGAGGAGGGGGGCGGTGACAGGGGCATGCCCATCACAGAGTCGACGTTGATGTCGTCCATGCAAGGCGTGCGGCCAGCGGCACCAACCGTCGAAGGAGAGACGTGGTCACCGCCAAGGTTGTCGAAGTGGGCAAACGGCATGTTGGCGAGGGCATCGTCAAAGGGCCAGCTCCGGACCGAGCGGAGGAGCACTTCAGCGGAGCTCCCGCCATGGCAGTCCCTCATAAGCAGGGTGTGAGGCACCTCCGCCCTCGGCGAGCTTGAGGACGAGACGGACCGCCGAGAAGTCGAGCTCGTCGAGGTACAAGGGGTCGATGCAGCACACGCTCCCGAACGGCCGAAAATCAGCGCGGATGCCGGCTTCGTTCCAGTGCTCAAAGGGGAAGCCCGTGGCCGACACCTGCACCAGATGCGTGAAGCTCCAAGCGAACCTGTTGCACCCTTCCTCTGGGCGCTCCAACATGATTGTGTGGCCATCAAAGGAGAGGGGAAACAGAGCCATGGTTGCCTCACGAACTTCTGGTGTCGAGAAGATGGCGAAGAGCGCACCGTAGTCGCTTGCAGCGAGAGCGACACACGGGTTGCCACCGCGTTCTTCCAGGGGGCGGTGGAGCACGAAGCCCGGGGAGGCAGCCGGCGGCTCAACAAGGGCGTACGCAAAGCGACGGTTGGCCGTGGCGTGCGATGGAGGCGGCATGAACACTTCCGCGACACCAGCGCCACCGCCGCGGAAGGGGATGGGCGAAACAGGCCGCGCCTATGGCAGGGCAACTCCTCCTGAGCGCGCCCCAACGTGCTGAGCCACCAGACTGGGGGCAGGGTCGGCACGCCCGGACGCGTCAGTGGACGGCGTGTCAACAGGTGGCGCGCCGCGCGGGTACGGAGTAGGCGGGCGGGGAGGGAGCCGTGGCACCTTGTCCAGGTCGAGGAAGAACGGGACCATCCAGTGCTCCGAGGGGGGCCGCGGCCGTGCGCGGCGTCGAGCGCTGGGACGGAGGCGAGGAGTAGCGCGAGCGAGAGAGGCGCAGCCTAGGAGCAGGGGCACAAGGACTATCAGCGAGGGAGAGAAGAGAAGGGGCGTAGCAAGAGTAGGTCAGGGGAGGGAGCTCACATGGTCGCCGGTGGCCGACGCGCCCACACGCTCCACAGCGGACGGGGTCTCTGCACTCCCGGACGGGATGCTCAGGCGAGAGGCACTGGAAGCAGAGTCGGCGCCCGCTGACCTTGGTGAAGATGAATCTGGCCGGAGGTGAGGCGCGGTGGCGGAAAGGAGGGGACAGCAAGGCCTCCTTATAGGAGAGCCCTGGAGAGCGTCCACTGCGGGCGGACCGGGCCGGAGAAGGTTCGCTGGCGGGATCTTGGAGAAAAGGCTCCTACGCGGCCTCCACATCCTCGCCGGCATGGGGACGGGTGGGATTTGGGGGAACGGGTGTGGTGCAGCCGAGGGGCGGGGAAAATAAGGCGCCGCAGCGGAGGAGAGGGGAGGTCTCATCCGTCTGACTGCAAGGGAAAAGGGTGCGCGCAGTGGAGCTGCGCGGCGAGCCAGCCGAGGTAGCAGCCGGATTCGCAGCGGAGGTGGGCGTAGGGTTGGGAGAGGGGATAGGGGAGGGGATGGGAGCGGCAGGAGAGGATGGGGATGGTAGTTGAGACCGAGGAAAAGTCGGGTCAGCGCAGTCGTGGGTTGGGGCATGGTCAAAAGTGGGCCCAGCGGGACCCGCCATGTTGTCCACGATCGTCTCCTGCATGGGGAGGAAAGGGGGGCCCACCTGCATGGCCATGCAGGCATTCTGTTCGTCCCGAAACGGATCGAGACCGACGGTGCGCGGAGAAAAAACTACCAGGGCCTGGCACGGAGGCCATGCCGGTAGCTTGGTGACCGCCGCTGCCGCGTCCTCCGAGGAGCGGTGCAGGTCGTAAGTCGACGCCCCAAGCTTGACGCAGCGCCGTGCCAGGATGAAAGAGCGAATAGAGTGGGAGGCGGCCACGGAAGAGTAGATGAAACCTCCATGCCGAACGACGGCGAAGCGATCGGGGTAAGAGGTGAGATTGAAATTTAACGCATTGCAAATGGAGAAGGAGTTTGTACAGGGAGAGAGATCGCCAGGTGTTATCCAAAACTTGCTAAAACCCGCTTCACCACCAACGGCCGAAGCAACCATGGAGTGAACATCGAGAGCATGGAGTCGAGAAAGGCCGCACCTGGGGTCCGGTAGGCCACGCCGTCCTTCCTGGACAAGGTCGGGAATTCGTCGCCGGCGCGCTCACCTGCCGTTTTGCTGAGGGAGGTCGGAGCGTTGTGGACAGCAGGAGGCGCGGCGTCGGCATCAGAAGCTCCGGGCGCCATGGCCACGGCCGTCGAGTGGACGACAGCGACGTCCGGCATCCATGCCGACAGAAGCAGAGGCAGCTCGAGGGGGCGTGGGTGTAGGAGGAGCTAGGCTGGAGGAGATGGATCCTAGGCTAAGGGGCGGCGAGGGGGCGGCGGAGGAGTGCCCGGAGGCGACGCGGAGTCGCCAGAGCTCTCGCTCATGCCGCTCTCAATGCACAGAACATGGATCCAAAATGTTCATCTAATGGAGTCTTCAACTCCCGGAAGAATAGTTCCAAAAACAAGTAATGCCAGTTTAAAAATTAACATACAAATGGTAGAGAGACAATCCTTCCCTGACCGCACTTTTTTTTAGCAATTTGACGTGCGCACTTGATCAGCGTGCATGAATGATATGTCATCACACACGGTAGAAATAACAAATGGTCGGAGCTCCAGCTGGTCTTGTTTTCTTTTTCGAGAGAAATCAATTAATGATTTTTTTAGACGACTGTAAAACAAATTGATTTTTGTATAGGTAAAAAAAACAGATAGGTATTCTCCACACACCTACACGAGCCAGTACAAAACCGCCGTCCAGTCGTCTTCGTCCAGTTCCC
>NC_061512.1:28557767-28738013 GCF_022539505.1 Lolium rigidum
TTGAGTCAGTTCACCTATCTCTCTCCACCTCAAGAAGCAAACATTTGTGTGAACTGTGCATTGATTCTTATATACTTGCTTATTGCACTTGTTATATTGCTTTCCATTGACAACTATCCCTGAGATATACATGTTACAAGTTGAAAGCAACCGCTGAAACTTAATCTTCCATTGTGTTGCTTCAATACCTTTACTAAGAATTTATTGCTTTATGAGTAACTCTTATGCAAGACTTATTGATGCTTGTCTTGAAAGTACTATTCATGAAAAGTCTTTGCTATATGATTCAATTGTTTACTCATTGCATTTACATTGTTTCGAATCGCTGCATTCATCTCATAAGCTTTACAATGGTATGATTAAGATTATGTTGGTAGCATGTCACCTCGTAAATTATCTTTTATCGTTTACCTACTCGAGGACGAGTAGGAACTAAGCTTGGGGATGCCGATACGTCTCCAACGTATCTATAATTTCCGATGTTCCATGCTTGTTTTATGACAATACCAACATGTTTTATGCACACTTTATGTCATATTCGTGCATTTTCTGGAACTAACCTATTAACAAGATGCCGAAGTGCCAGTTCCTGTTTTCTGCTGTTTTTGGTTTCAGAAATCCTAGTAACGAAATATTCTCGGAATCGAACGAAATCAACGCCCAAGTTCCTATTTTCACCGGAAGCATCCAGAACACACGAGAACCGCCAGAGAAGGGGGACAGGGCCACCAAACCACACCCCGGCGCGGCCAGGGGGGGGGGCCGCGCCCCCCTATGGTTTGGGCAGCCCGTGGCCCCTCCGACTCCGACTCTTCGCCTATTTAAGCCGTCGTGACCTAAAACTTCGACACCGCTTGACGAAACTCCAGAAAGACTCCAGGGACGCCGCCACATCGCGAAACTCCAATTCGGGGGACAGAAGTCTCTGTTCCGGCACCCTGCCGGGACGGGGAATTGCCCCCGGAACCATCTCCACCGCCGTCTCCACCGCCATCTTCACCGCCATCGCTGCCTCCATGATGAGGAGGGAGTAATCCATCCCCGAGGCTGAGGGCTTCGCTGTAGCTATGTGGTTCATCTCTCTCCCATGTACCTCAATACAATAATCTCATGAGCTGCTTTACATGATTGAGATTCATATGAGTTTTGTATCACAATTCATCTATGTGCTACTCTAGTGATGTTATTAAAGTATTCTATTCCTCCTGCATGGTGTAAAGGTGACTAGTGTGTGCACTATGTGGTTCTTGTCGTAGGCTATGATCATGATCTCTTGTAGATTGTGAAGTTAACTATTACTATGATGGTATTGATGTGATCTATTTGGTTATGTTGATCTATCTTACACTATAAGGTTACTAAAATATGAACATTAATTGTGGAGCTTGTTAACTCCGGCATTGAGGGTTCGTGTAATCCTACGCAATGTGTTCATCATCCAACAAAAGTGTAGAGTATGCATTTATCTATTCTGTTATGTGATCAATGTTGAGAGTGTCCACTAGTGAAAGTGTAATCCCTAGGCCTTGTTCCTAAATATCTGCTATCGCTGCTTGTTTACTTGTTTTACTGCGTTTCTCATCGCTGCAATACTACCACCATCAACTACACGCCAGCAAGCTATTTTCTGGCACCGTTGCTACTGCTCATATATATTCATACCACCTGTATTTCACTATCTCTTTGCCGAACTAGTGCACCTATTAGGTGTGTTGGGGACACAAGAGACTTCTTGCTTTGTGGTTGCAGGGTTGCATGAGAGGGATATCTTTGACCTCTTCCTCCCTGAGTTCGATAAACCTTGGGTGATCCACTTAAGGGAAAACTTGCTGCTGTTCTACAAACCTCTGCTCTTGGAGGCCCAACACTGTCTACAGGAAAGGAGGGGGAACGTAGACATCACCGCTCTACATCGACTTTTGCGGCCTCTTCACGCGGCTCTGCCCGCGCTTCGCCGACTTCCTCTATATTGGCCTGCCGCTCTACATCGACTTTCGCGGCTTCTTCCCGCGGTTATGGTTGCGCTTCGTCGACTCCGTCTGCGTCGGCATGTCGCTCTACATCGACTTTCACGGCCTCTTCACGTGGTTATGACCGCGCTTTGCCGACTCTGTCTTCATCGGCGTGTTGCTCTCCGTCACCCCCTTTGGTGGCCTCTGTGCGTGTGGATGATAGCTCCTCGTCGGCACCTGACTGTACTTCGACCTCTCCGGCCGCGCCCTCTCTCGCGCATGAGATAGCGCAGCTTCACCGCCTGCTTGATGCTTGGGATTCCGGCTTACGTCGGCAGCCTCGCGGTCCGACTCTCCGCTCTCGTCCTCATTGCACCTACCGTGGCAAGGTTGGCCACACTTCCTCCACCTGCCGGACGCGGGATCCCGGCTTACGTCGGCAGTTCCGGGATCGTCGGCAGGCTGGCTCTTCGGGATCTTCTCGCGGTTGCACTCTCCGATCGGGACATTCTCGGGGGCCTTCGTGGTCCGCTCGCTACTCCGGACTCTTCCTCGCCGGGCGCCGCCGGTTCCGTGGACCGGCTCTTCCGGCACTCGCGCGACCACCACTTTCTACACGATCGGTACGTCCCCGTGGTATCTGAATTCCGGAGCTTCCTTTCATATGACCTCTCGAGTCTTCTATCCTGTCTCGCTCTTCGGTCTCTTATTTCTCCCTGTTCGTGTTGTCACGGCTGATGGTACCTCTATTCCCGTTTCTAGTACGAGCACCCTTTCTACTCCCTCTTTCTCTCGTCCCCGATGTTTCTCATGTTCCTCGCCTTCGGATGAACCTTTTCTCTGCTAGCCAGCTCACCGATTCTGGTTGTCGCGTCATTCTTGATGCTGAGTCTTGTGCGGTTCAGGATCGTCGCACACAGGCCCTGGTTGGAGCTGGCCCTCGTAGCCGTCAGTCTCCGGGGCTTTGGGAGTTAGACTGGCTTCGTGTTCCTTCCGCTGCCACTTCATCTGCCAGTTCTCCTCCGGTTGTTGCCTCCGTCACCGGCTCTTTTCAGCAGTGGCATCATCGTCTTGGTCACCTTTGTGACTCTCGCCTGTCGTCTTTGGTTCATCGTGGCCTTCCGGGGTCCGTCTCTGGAGATGGGTCGTTACATTGTCAGGGTTGTAGGTTAGGCAAACAGATTCAGCTTCCCTATCCTACTAGTGTGTCTGTCTCTCAGCGACCGTTCGATTTAGTCCATTCAGATGTTTGGGGTCCGGCTCCCTTCGCTTCGAAAGGGGGCCATCGATACTATATCTTATTCATTGATGATTTTTCACGGTACACCTGGGTGTTTTTCATGCACTCTCGTAGTGAGGTGCTCTCTATTTATCAGCGTTTTGCGGCCATGGTCCGCACTCAGTATTCCTCACCCATTCGCGTTTTCCGTGCTGATTCTGCTGGTGAGTATATCTCTCAGCACCTTCGTGGTGTCCTTGCTGAGGAGGGCACCCTCGCTCAGTTTTCTTGTCCCGGCGCGCATGCTCAAAATGGCGTCGCCGAGCGTAAGCATCGTCATCTTCTTGAGACCACCCGTGCTATGATGATTGCCTCTTCTCTTCCGCCACATTTCTGGGCTGAGGCTGTCGCTACGTCGGCCCACCTTATTAACATTCAGCCTTCTGCTGCTCTACAGGGTGGCATTCCTCTCGAGCGTCTCTCTGGTGTTTCTCTAGACTACTCGACTCTTCGTTCATTTGGTTGCGTCTGCTATGTCCTTCTGCCTCCTCGCGAACGCACCAAACTGACCGCTCAGTCTGTTGAGTGTGTTTTTCTCGGATACAGTGATGAGCATAAGGGCTATCGCTGTTGGGACCCCGTTGGTCGTCGGATGCGCATCTCTCGTGACGTCACATTTGATGAGACGCGTCCCTTCTATCCTCGCCCCACCTCGGGTACTTACCCGGTGGATGATATCTCTTTTCTTCTTTTTCCGGATGCACCCCCTGCTGTCCCTCCTCCCCTCCCTCCCCCTTCGCCAACATCCTCTCGTTCGTCTAGTCCACCTAGGACTCCTCGTTCTCCGGCTTCGGCTCCTTCTGATTCTGCCCCTTCTTCCTCTCCTTCTGATGACTTGTCTTCTGCAGATGACCTTCCCCCTTCTCGGCCTGTTCGTCAGCGTCGTGCTCCAGTTCGTTACTCTCCTAGTCAGTATGGTCTCTCTGTCGTTTCCGAGCCGACTTCTTATCGGGATGCCGAGCGTCATCCCGAATGGCAGCTTGCCATGGCTGAGGAGATCGCTGCGCTTGAGCGCACCGGCACTTGGGATCTTGTTTCTCCCCCTTCCGGTGTTCGTCCCATCACGTGTAAGTGGGTCTATAAAATTAAGACTCGCTCCGATGGATCTCTTGAGCGCTATAAAGCGCGTCTTGTGGCTCGTGGTTTTCAGCAGGAGCACGGCCGTGACTATGATGAGACTTTTGCCCCTGTGGCTCATATGACTACTGTGCGTACCCTTCTTGCTGTTGCCTCTGTTCGCCGCTGGTCTGTCTCCCAGCTTGATGTGTTGGAGATATGCCCAAGAGGCAATAATAAATTAGTTATTGTTATATCTTAGTGTTCATGATAAATGTTTACATCCCATGCTATAATTGTATCAACCGAAACATTGGTACATGTGTGTTATGTAAACAACAAGGAGTCCCTAGTAAGCCTCTTGTATAACTAGCTTGTTGATTAATGGATGATCATGGTTTCATGACCATGAACATTGGATGTTATTAATAACAGGGTTATGTCATTAGGTGAATGATATAATGGACACACACCCAAATGAGCATAGCATAAGATCAAGTCATTAAGTTCAAATTTGCTATATGCTTTCGATACATAGTTGCCTAAGTCCTTCGACCATGAGATCATGTAAATCACTTACACCGGAAGGGTACTTTGATTACATCAAACGCCATTGCGTAAATGGGTGGTTATAAAGATGGGATTAAGTATTTGGAAAGTATGAGTTGAGGCATATGGATCAATAGTGGGATTTGTCCATCCTGATGACGGATAGATATACTTTGGGCCCTCTCGGTGGAATGTCGTCTGATTAGCTTGCAAGCATATGATTGGATCATAAGAGATG
This sequence comes from Lolium rigidum, assembly GCF_022539505.1. Taxonomy (NCBI): domain Eukaryota; kingdom Viridiplantae; phylum Streptophyta; class Magnoliopsida; order Poales; family Poaceae; genus Lolium; species Lolium rigidum. The sequence goes on from NC_061512.1 coordinate 28,562,842, forward strand.
ACCTACCACGGTACGAGTAAAGAGTACTTGTCGGTAACGAGGTTGAACAAGGTATGGAGATACCGATGATCGAACCTCGGACAAGTAAAGTATCGCGTGACAAAGGGAATCGGTATCGTATGTAAATGGTTCAATCGATCACTAAGTCATCGTTGAATATGTGGGAGCCATTATGGATCTCCAGATCCCGCTATTGGTTATTGCTCGGAGAGGAGTCTCGACCATGTCTACATAGTTCACGAACCGTAGGGTGACGCGCTTAAGGTTCGATGTCGCATAAGTAGATTCGGAATATGAGATGGAGACCGAAGTTTGTTCGAAGTCTCGGATGGGACCCGGGACATCACGAGGAGGTCCGGAATGGTCCGGAGAATAAGATTCATATATGGGAAGTCATTTTCAGGGTTACCGGAAAAGTTCAGGAATTTTCGGTATTGTACCGGAGGTTCTAGAAGGTTCCGGAGGTACCATAGGGGGCCCACCTATCCCGGACGACCAACATGGACCGGAGGGGTCGCATAGGCCCACATGGGCCATGCACACCAGCCCCCCAAGGCCCATGTGGCTGTACCAAGTGGATAAGATCAAATCCCTTGAAAATAGGGACTTAACTTGGGGGGAAGTTCCCCCCCTTGTTTTGGCCGACCCAAAGGCTTGGAGGAGGGGCCAAGGCAGCCCCCCCACGCCTATATAAGAGGGAGGGGAGGGCTGGGGCGCAGCACATCATCCCCCCAAGCCCTAGCCGCCCCTCTCTCCCTCCTCCTTCTTCCTGCGCAGGCTTGGCGAAGCCCTGCAGGAATTTCTCCTCCACCACCACCACCACGCCGTCGTGCTGCTGGGATTCCGTGGAGATCTACCACACCTCCGCTGCCCGCTGGAACGGGGAGAGGAAGGGGCTTCATCGACACCGTACGCGCGACCGAGTACGGAAGTGCTGCCGGATTGCAGCACCGGGGACGATCGGCTACACCAACAACGAGATCTGATCTCGTAGGCTTTGGAAATCTTCAAGGGTTAGTATCTTATCAATCTCATTGCTCCGATCTTGTAGATTAGATCTTGGGTGTTCCATAGATTGGATCTTGGATTTATTCGTCTTGCGGTAGGAATTTTTTTTGTTTTCTATGCTACGAACCCCTTCATGATGTTCAGAATGCTTTTCTTAATGGCGAGTTGAGTGAGGAGGTTTACATGCAGCCTCCTCCTGGGTATTCTGTTCCCGATGGGATGGTTTGTCGTCTTCGACGTTCTCTCTATGGTCTCAAACAGGCCCCTCGTGCCTGGTTTGAGCGCTTTGCCTCTGTGGTGACCGCTCGCTGGTTTCTCTCCTAGTCTTCATGATCCAGCACTTTTCGTTCACACTTCTCCTCGTGGACGCACCCTTCTCCTTCTCTATGTTGATGATATGATCATTACCGGTGATGATCCCGAGTATATTGCCTTTGTAAAGGCTCGTCTTCGTGATCAGTTTCTCATGACTGATCTTGGTCCTCTTCGCTATTTTCTTGGGATTGAGGTTTCCTCCACTTCTGATGGCTTTTCTATCTCTCAGGAGAAGTACATTCAGGATCTTCTTGCTCGTGCTGCTCTTGGGGATGAGCGTACGGTTGATACTCCTACGGAGCTTAATGTTAAGCTTCGTCCTACTGATGGTGATCCTCTTCCTGATCCCACACGTTATCGTCATCTTGTTGGGAGTCTTGTTTATCTTGCTGTCACTCGTCCTGATATTTCTTATCCTGTTCATATTCCGAGTCGGCTTGTCTCAGCTCCTACCACTGTTCACTACGGTCATCTCCTCCGTGTTCTTCGTTACCTTCGTGGCACGATCACTCGTCGCCTTTTCTTTCCTCGTTCTAGCTCTCTCCAGCTCCAGTGCTACTCGGATGCTACGTGGGCGAGTGATCCTACGGATCGTCGTTCACTTTCTACTTACTGTGTGTTTCTTGGTGGTTCGCTTGTTGCTTGGAAGATGAAGAAACAGGTAGCGATTTCTCATTCGAGTGTTGAGGCTGAGCTGCGGGCTATGGCTTTGTTGATTGCTGAGGTGACCTGGTTACGGTGGTTGCTTGCAGATTTTGGGGTCTCTGTTACGACACCCACTCCACTTTTGTCTGACAGTACAGGTGCTATCGGTATTGCACGTGATCCGGTCAAGCATGAGCTGACCAAGCATATTGGTGTTGATGCTTTTTATACACGTGCTCAGGTGCGGGATGAGGTTGTTGCGGTTCATTATGTGCCTTCGATTTGCAGATTGGCGGATTTCTTTACAAAGGCACAAACTCGAGCGCAAGCATGACTTTTTACTCTCCAAACTCGGTGTTGTGGATCCACCATGAGTTTGCGGGGGTGTTAGAGTATATATCTCGTATATTGTAGTTTCCCCATATGTTAGGGGGTTTTCTGCATATTTGCACCTGTACATGTACTATATATTGTGGCCTTTGGCCCCCTGGTAATACAACACGCATATTCCTCTAACATTCCAGTCGATAGCTCCGCTGTCCTGACTTGGATTGCTGGGCGTCTTCACGAATTACTTCAAGAAAAGGCTAGCTACTCGATTTGCTTCTCATTGAGCACTTGAATGTTACTAGAGTATGACCCATCGGTCCAGAGGCTAGCTACTCGATTTTCTTCTCATTGAGCACTTGAATTGAATGTTACTGGAGTATGACCAATCGGTCAAAAGGCTAGCTAGCTGAAGCCTTCCGTATTGCCTCTGTTTGAAGCCACGCCCAGTCAGCTTAGATGCCCCCTTGATTTAACCTTTACATCGACCGAGATTCAGGTATTCATTGATGCCATCCTTTATTTGGTTGCTGGTTAACTCAACTTGAATTTTCCATCATGGGCACTGGACTGCGGAGTTTTAGCAACACAAGGATATATATGAGTTTCTTTGAAGCACTGAAATTGACTGACACTTCTCGTGACACACTTTGTCCGTCAAACAATTTTTTCAAACTACAGACTAACTGTACAGACCTGGCTGTCGCGGTTCTCAAACATTACTAAATCATTAGTCTCTGTTGTCATAACTTATAAGTGCACGATCCATGGATCGAGAGTTTCATTAGAATCACAAGCAATCAACCTATGAGAAGTACTTCAGCTTTCTATATTAGGGTTCATGTTGGTTTCGTCATAAATCATAGTTGGTGACCTGTTATGATGGGCTGCTCACCAAGTGATGATCTACACTCTTCACTCTGAAAAGAAGAATCTGTGCTCCCTTTCAATACCGCTAAACCATGCACATTATTCGTGGATTCGCTTGAAGAATTTAAATAGGCCTTCTCTCAACATTTGAAGAACATGATTGGCTGGAAGACCGCTTATGATTATACTATTATGATGGTCAGACATCACTTCTAGGTTTAAATTTGTGCAATGTTTAATCTTCTATTCTTGTTCTATTTGTTTTTCATTCACACAAAACTTTGTGGATATTTTGAGTTCCTTGTACTTCCTGCACTTACGGCTTATATTAGATGCTACACATATGTGTTGCCAGTAGTAGCTGCTGTTTTCATGTTAGTATATTTCTAGATCAAAATCTGCATCAGTGCATGGACCATGACACTAACATACATTCAATCAAATTGATTGAGATATATTCAAATTATGGATTCCTTTGTTTCATGAAACTTGCACCGGTTGATATGGAATTTTGTATTTTTCACTTCGGTTGTAGATCTCTTACCAAATTGGTATGCTTTGCAGCCGCTGTTGAGCTTCCTACCGCCGCCCACCGGCCTCGCCGCCGGCCACACGGTGAAGCTTGGTATATATGCCCACTTTTGAAGATTGTCTTGAAGAACAAGTAATCGAGAAAGGGTGGATCATGTGATAATGGCTAGCTGCGGGTATGCCAGAGGCTACCATGTGCCAAAGGGGTCCCATGCTTGGTTTTTCATGTGTATATGTCCTAAACAAACCTAAAACAATGAAAAAGTACATTGGTGGAACCTCGCATGGAGAAATCTAGGGGATAGACCCGCCGGGGCACACATACCGCTGTTTCTGGGGAGAGGAGGGGGAGAATGACCGTCGGAGCACCGGAATCCCACCAAATCTTGCATGTGGACCTATGATATGTGTGAAATTATGGTGGAAGGTTTAATGGTGTAAAAATAGCTCCCCGGTGTGACCTTCCTCACATTTGGGTGATAACACTTAGTAGATTTTCCGAAGTGCGGATTGCTCCGAAACCCTGATATATGTGGGGGATGAAGATGGATAGTACTTTTATATTGCAAATAGTATGTGTATATACACATTGTATTAAGTAGCACTAATAAATAGTCATCAAAAAGTAAAACTAATTAAAAAATAAATATAAGTATTAGATGAAATAAATCAGAAAGAAAAACAAATGAAATGTCATATGTGGCATGGCAAAGGCAAAACACACGAAAAATGCTGCATTGCCGTGCATCCCATCTGGGTGCACGACAAAGGGTGAAGCACGGCAATGCCCAACACCTTTGCCGTGCACCGAATCTTTGCAGTGCGGTGTGTTGGGCCATTGCCGTGGTGATTTCTTTGCCGTGTGCTCCCTTCAGATGTTGTCGCGCGCCTTTTCTTTGCCGTGAGTTATGCTTGGTGCACAGGACAAAGAAATATTTTCCGTGCGTGTGCTCACGGCAATGATTTGCTTCACAGCAGCCCCTGTTTTTCCCGTGGTGACTGGTTGGTGATGCTGAAGGACGTCGTGCTGGCGCCGGCGGCAAATGACACAGCCAGCAGGAGAATGAGCGTTGATGAGGAGGTAGCCATGGTTTGTTATACATGTACTTGTTTTGCTTGATGTACTGGTCGAACTTGCAATGTACTACATTGAAAAGTCAGGCGATCTACTTTTCAACGTAGATACCCCAGCCGAGTTACCAACACGAGCTGAGAATATTTTTTCGATTAAGGGAATATATTAATATCAAAAGACACCAATTACACACAGCCTCTACAACAACGCCCCACCCTAATCGCAGTATGGACGCACACAACCAAAAAGAGTAAAGAAAACTAAGAAATAGAAGTCCCGCTACAACCTTTTAGACCTAGCAACAGCAATACAACCACTACCGTGACAACACCTGAAATACAGACAGAAAATACATATACGTAGCTTCGCTCGGTCGACAGGCTGCACCTGGCTCGATCTCGACTTCACAATCTCCATCGGTGTGAACTTTCTGTCATCCTTACATTGGTTGGAAGAAAATCGAAACGGTTGTAGTCACTTTGTGCTGGAAAATACTTTGAGTTTGACAGAGACAACATGATCTTTTTTTGGAAAAGGGGAAGCCCCAGATTCTACATCAAAATGGTATGTATGCATCCTATTATTACATTATTGGAATTTGTTTAACAACTCTTATAAATCTTGGATCGCATAATGCTAATACATGAATTAGCAAATGAAAAATATGAAATAACATGCAGGGCCTTTGTATCAACATGTTAATGTTCCATCGAACCGACAACCGCACCGGTTGTATATTTCGATCCCGTGCAACCGTTACCATGAGGCTGCACTCAAAATGCATGGAAATAATGCATAGAGATTGGACCACCATGAGTTTTTTTTTTCATTTTTTAGAGATGAAATCATTTTTCACATGTCATATAACCCAAAGTAAAGCACACCCATTTAACCGGTTCCAAAATATATTCTAAACAATAGTAATTTGAAAATAATGAAAGCCATATGCACGATTCTCCACAAAATCGATCTTTGCAAATGAAGGTGAAATAGGAATTATCAATTGCCTTATCTTCATAGTCGATCTAATTGGACTCCAGTATTGCATGGGACATGCAAAGCAAAGCCGATGTTACAAGTTTGAAGAGAAAAGTAGTGATTGTATTGTTTGCGTTCAAGTCATAGTACGTAGCGTGTCAAGCTAAAACTCATATTTTAAATAAAATGAAAAAATTATCTTTACTATTAAATTGCAATAGGTGACTGCCTGGTGTCACATATGGGCCTATTATTTTTTGGGCCTAAAGTTCACGAAATGACACCAGAGTCGAGCCCGTTATCTGGACCAAAATAAAAAAAACAAGTACTTCAGCTTTCTATATTAGGGTTCATGTTGGTTTCGTCATAAATCATAGTTGGTGACCTGTTATGATGGGCTGCTCACCAAGTGATGATCTACACTCTTCACTCTGAAAAGAAGAATCTGTGCTCCCTTTCAATACTGCTAAACCATGCACATTATTCGTGGATTCGCTTGAAGAATTTAAATAGGCCTTCTCTCAACATTTGAAGAACATGATTGGCTGGAAGACCGCTTATGATTATACTATTATGATGGTCAGACATCACTTCTAGGTTTAAATTTGTGCAATGTTTAATCTGCTATTCTTGTTCTATTTGTTTTTCATTCACACAAAACTTTGTGGATATTTTGAGTTCCTTGTACTTCCTGCACTTACGGCTTATATTAGATGCTACACATATGTGTTGCCAGTAGTAGCTGCTGTTTTCATGTTAGTATATTTCTAGATCAAAATCTGCATCAGTGCATGGATCATGACACTAACATACATTCAATCAAATTGATTGAGATATATTCAAATTATGGATTCCTTTGTTTCATGAAACTTGCACCGGTTGATATGGAATTTTGTATTTTTCACTTCGGTTGTAGATCTCTTACCAAATATATTGGTATGCTTTGCAGCCGCTGTTGAGCTTCCTACCGCCGCCCACCGGCCTCGCCGCTGGCCACACGGTGAAGCTTGGTATATATGCCCACTTTTGAAGATTGTCTTGAAGAACGAGTAATCGAGAAAGGGTGGATCATGTGATAATGGCTAGCTGCGGGTATGCCGGAGGCTACTATGTAACAAAGGGGTCCCATGCTTGGTTTTTCATGTGTATATGTCCTAAACAAACCTAAAACAATGAAAAAGTACATTGGTGGAACCTCGCATGGAGAAATCTAGGGGGTAGACCCGCCGGGGCACACATACCGCTGTTTTTGGGGAGAGGAGGGGGAGAATAACCGTCGGAGCACCGGAATCCCACCAAATCTTGCATGTGGACCTATGATATGTGTGAAATTATGGTGGAAGGTTTAATGGTGTAAAAATAGCTCCCCGGTGTGACCTTCCTCACATTTGGGTGATAACACTTAGTAGATTTTCCGAAGTGCGGATTGCTCCGAAACCCTGATATATGTGGGGGGATGAAGATGGATAGTACTTTTATATTGCAAATAGTATGTGTATATACACATTGTATTAAGTAGCACTAATAAATAGTCATCAAAAAGTAAAACTAATTAAAAAATAAATATAAGTATTAGATGAAATAAAACAGAAAGAAAAACAAATGAAATGTCATATGTGGCATGGCAAAGGCAAAACACACGAAAAAGGCTGCGTTGCCGTGCATCCCATCTGGGTGCACGACAAAGGGTGAAGCACGGCAATGCCCAACACCTTTGCCGTGCACCGAATCTTTGCAGTGCGGTGTGTTGGGCCATTGCCGTGGTGATTTCTTTGCCGTGTGCTCCCTTCAGATGTTATCGCGCGCCTTTTCTTTGCCGTGAGTTATGCTCGGTGCACAGGACAAAGAAATATTTTCCGTGCGTGGGCTCACGGCAATGATTTGCTTCACAGCAGCCCCTGTTTTTCCCGTGGTGACTGGTTGGTGATGCTGAAGGACGTCGCGCTGGCGCCGGCGGCAAATGACACAGCCAGCAGGAGAATGAGCGTCGATGAGGAGGTAGCCATGGTTTGTTATACATGTACTTGTTTTGCTTGATGTACTGGTCGAACTTCCAATGTACTACAGTGAAAAGTCAGGCGATCTACTTTTCAACGTAGATACCCCAGCCGAGTTACCAACACGAGCTGAGAATATTTTTTCGATTAAGGGAATATATTAATATCAAAAGACACCAATTACACACAGCCTCTACAACAACGCCCCACCCTAATGGCAGTACGGACGCACACAACCAAAAAGAGTAAAGAAAACTAAGAAATAAAAGTCCCGCTACAACCTTTTAGACCTAGCAACAGCAATACAACCACTACCGTGACAACACCTGAAGTACAGACAGAAAATACATATACGTAGCTTCGCTCGGTCGACAGGCTGCACCTGGCTCGATCTCGACTTCACAATCACCATCGGCGTGAACTTTCTGTCATCCTTACATTGGTTGGAAGAAAATCGAAACGGTTGTAGTCACTTTCTGCTGGAAAATACTTTGAGTTTGACAGAGACAACATGATCTTTTTTTGGACAAGGGGAAGCCCCAGATTCTACATCAAAATGGTATGTATGCGTCCTATTATTACATTATTGGAATTTGTTTAACAACTCATATAAATCTTGGATCGCATAATGCTAATACATGAATTAGCAAATGAAAAATATGAAATAACATGCAGGTCCTTTGTATCAACATGTTAATGTTCCATCGAACCGACAACCGCACCGGTTGTATATATCCCGTGCAACCGTTGCCATGAGGCTGCACTCAAAATGCATGGAAAAAATGCATAGAGATTGGACCACCATGAGTTTTTTTCATTTTTTAGAGATGAAATCATTTTTCACATGTCATATAACCCAAAGTAAAGCACACCCATTTAACCGGTTCCAAAATATATTCTAAACAATAGTAATTTGAAAATAATGAAAGCCATATGCACGATTCTCCACAAAATCGATCTTTGCAAATGAAGGTGAAATAGGAATTATCAATTGCCTTATCTTCATAGTCGATCTAATTGGACTCCGAGTATTTCATGGGACATGCAAAGCAAAGCCGATGTTACAAGTTTGAAGAGAAAAGTAGTGATTGTATTGTTTGCGTTCAAGTCATAGTACGTAGCGTGTCAAGCTAAAACCCATATTTTAAATAAAATGAAAAACTTATCTTTACTATTAAATTGCAATAGGTGACTGCCTGGTGTCACATATGGGCCTATTATTTTCTGGGCCTAAAGTTCGCGAAACGACACCAGAGTCGAGCCCGTTATCTGGGCCAAAATAAAAAAAACAAGTGATCCAACACACGACCCATCGCACGTGGTTTGAACAAACGGACCGGACATGCTTTGCTACGTATCGTATGTGGCAGAAACAAAAAGAAAGAAAAAAAGAATTCTACTTGGAGTACTACTAGACTGGAGATACACGCGGACTGGAAATGTAACGGAGATACACGCGGACTGGAAGCTCGGGAGCGCGGCAGACAAGTTCTTGGCAGACCCGGACCAGACTAGAGGCGACCCGCCGCTCCGCTTGTGTGCATGGGCAACAGGGCGGTTCTGCGTTCGCCTGCATATGCATAGTGCACAAATTCGATAGTCTGTTTAGCACAGGGGCAGTTTACATAATCTTGCCTCTACCAACTACCAATTCCAATTAGCTGATGACTGCGCTTTTAGAGCCCCTCATAGGCACCGGCAGGGACGCCGGCACTGCCGTATAGGGGCGCCGGTGTGGGAACAGTCTACTCAAATTTAAACTAAAAACCTAAAAAAAAATCTAGCGGTGGCGTGCACCGAAGACGCTGAAGACGAGGTCCTCGCCGTTGTCGCCATCGTCGTTGGATGTCCCGAAGGACCAGTCTTCGTCGTCGTCCTCCTCCTCCTTTGGCGCCGGTGGCTCGAAAGGTTCGGCGAGTTCAATGAAGTTGGCGCCGTGGTCCCTTGCGGACCACATCGCCGCCTGCCGCGAGTCCATCGTTATCTACCGGTAGTCCTCCTCGATCGAGCGGCCGACAATGAAGTTTTGGCCGGGGAACTCCTCCGGGTCGTCGCCACCACAGAGGACCGCCTGCGCCTCCTTCTCCTACCATTTCTCCTTCGCCGATGGAGGTGGTGGCGAGACCGCGGCGTCCTCCTCCTTGAGGTGGCGGTGTTGGCCCGACCCCGTCGTCCAACAGGCTGGAGCCGAAGACGCGCGCCTCGCCCCGTCGCGGTCGTCGGCTGCTGACAATCCGGTGCGCGAGCTCCCGAACGGCGTCGTCCTTGCCGGCGCTCTGCAGAGGCGGCGCCTCCGGCGCCATGCACTCCGCCTGCGGGAAGTAACGTGGGACGCGCATACGCTTCCCCCGCTTGTTGATGAGGGCGCACATCTTTGGTTCTGCCGGTGGCGGCGGTGGCACGACGAAGCCGGTGTTGGAGACGTGCCGCCCGTGCGGCAGCTTGTACTGTACTGGCACGGGGATGCGCTGCCAGTACAGTACATCCGCCCTCGTCGTAGGTAAGTTGCAGCGAGCGGAACACGCCGCCGACCTTGTCGTAGTGCAACATCGCATTGGTGGGGTAAGTGGGAGCGGTGTTTTTTGCGCGGCGTCTGCGACAATGGCTGCTAGGGTTGGAAGACGGGGAAGAAGAGAAGTGCACGCCGGTTGGGTTTTACGGGAGGCGGCAGACACGCATTGAAGGTGTATGTGGAAGGTGGGTGGGCGCCGCGTGGCCAATCGCCACCCTCGTTGCCGCTTCGGTTTCCGTGTGGGAGGCTATTAACACCGACGACCAACCTTCACTCATCGCTTCCGATGCGAACCGTCGCGTCTTCTCGCTGACAAGGTGTCCCTAACCATGAAAACCGTCATGCCGCGAGGGGCCGGCACGGGGTTGCCAGCGTTTCTATTGGGTTCGAAAAAGCACCGGCGCTTTTTGGGGCACGCCGGTGCGAGCCAATTTTCGATACCGGCCCCCAAAATACTATCGGGACCGCTATTAAGACCGCCGGTGGACATACTCTTAGATGCCAAGTTTTAAAGTATAGTGTTGAATTATATTGTATTGGAGGGTTTGTTTCTAGACATAACATAAGTTATGTTAGAAACAACGCTCGCAAACAACACAAAATTAGCTGAACCTCAGGGTGGCTTTAAAACTAGAAGTAGAAGAATCGGGATATGGCAAATCAATGATATAAGGCAGTACGGTCGTCACCTTACGTACTACAAATAGAGATATTTTAGCTACAGATTTATTCGTATGTAGAAAAACCCAAAAAAATTAGGACGTACTAAGTAATTAATTTTTTGTTGGAATATTACATGGTTATCACTTTTAGTGCATATGAACTTTTATGTGTATTATGTTTATGATAAAAAAATTCAAAACTAACGTCTCGTAGGAACGCATGAGCATTTAACTAGGTATTATAGTTAATGTTTTCTCGTTTTTAAGTAAAAATTTAATTGTCGTTTTTTTCGCAGCAACGCGCAGCAAAAGAACCTTAGCCGCCACCGTTTAAAAAGGAAACCACCTGTTCCCTAGCTAGAACAAGAAAACACGTGGTGTGTGTAGAATAAAAGGAGAACCTAGCTAGAACAAGAACCTAGCCGCCACGCCACCGTTTAAATAGGTATGGTAGAATAAAAGGAGAAAAAAAAAAGACTAAAATTCCTGCCAAGCAGGTTGGTGAAGCGAGAAAGCCCCATGCATATATAAGCCCTGCTCACCCTCCCAGCAAAGCACACCTCTCGCTCACACCAAAATCACCCACCAGCATCGTAGAGATCGATGGGCTCCACCGCCGCCGACATGGCCGCGTCCGCCGACGAGGAGGCGTGCATGTTCGCCCTCCAGCTCGCCTCCTCGTCGATCCTCCCGATGACGCTGAAGAACGCCATCGAGCTTGGCCTCCTGGAGATCCTGGTGGCCGCCGGCGGCAAGTCGCTGACCCCGACCGAGGTCGCCGCCAAGCTCCCGTCCGCGACGAACCCGGAAGCGCCGGACATGGTAGACCGCATGCTCCGGCTGCTGGCGTCGTACAACGTCGTGACGTGCCTGGTGGAGGAGGGTAAGGACGGCCGCCTCTCCCGGAGCTACGGCGCCGCGCCCGTGTGCAAGTTCCTCACCCCCAACGAGGACGGCGTCTCCATGGCGGCGCTCGCGCTCATGAACCAGGACAAGGTCCTCATGGAGAGCTGGTGAGTCTCTCAGTGGAGTTAGTTAGTTTCTGTAGATCGTTCCTCTTCTTACCTTGCCCATTTCCTGTCGCTGGCGTACATCATAACTGACTTTCTTCTTTGCCAAATTGAGCATCACTAACATGATAGTACGTAGTTCTAAATCAGTGATAGTAGGAGCTAGAGGACCTCAGCGTTATTCGGCGTGCGTTAGTTAGCTAAAAATATTTCTGGACACTGCTTTGCCGTACGTGTGCACCGTAGACAGAGTAGAAACTGATCGAGGTTACCTCTAACTGACAATTGCATCTAGTTGCCTGTCGCGCGCGGAACACAAGTGGCAACAAGAGCACACATGCAGAAATATTGCCTGCTAGTACTGGTTGCACACCAACTCCCATTACTTGGATAGCAAGATAATGTTTTCATGCCAATCGTAATTCACACGATGGTATATACAGTACTTCTTGTGAATAAAATGTGTTCTCCCAATCAATCCTCAGGTACTACCTCAAGGACGCGGTGCTTGACGGTGGCATCCCGTTCAACAAGGTGTACGGCATGTCGGCGTTCGAGTACAACGGCACGGACCCGCGCTTCAACCGCGTCTTCAACCAAGCGATGAATAACCACTCCATCATCATCACCAAGAAGCTCCTCGAGCTCTACCACGGCTTCCAGGGCCTCGGCACCCTCGTCGACGTCGCCGGCGGCGTCGGCGCCACTGTGGCCGCCATCGCCGCCCACTACCCTTCCATCAAGGGGGTCAACTTCGACCTCCCCCACGTAATCTCCGAGGCGCTACCATTCCCGGGCGTCACCCACGTCGGCGGCGACATGTTCAAGGAGGTGCCCTCGGGCGACGCCATCCTCATGAAGTGGATCCTCCACGACTGGAGTGACCAGCACTGCGCCACGCTGCTCAAGAACTGCTACGACGCGCTGCCGGCGCACGGCAAGGTCGTGCTCGTCGAGTGCATCCTGCCGGTCAACCCGGAGGCCAAGCCCAGCTCGCAGGGGGTGTTCCACGTCGACATGATTATGCTCGCGCACAGCCCCGGAGGCAGGGAGAGGTACGAGAGGGAGTTCGAGGCCCTCGCCAGGGGAGCTGGATTCGCCGGTGTGAAGTCCACATACATCTATGCCACCACGTGGGCCATCGAGTTCACCAAGTAGATGAGATCCGTCCCTCCCATCCGATCCAGGCAACGTCCCACCGATATGAGGCAACGTCCCTGCATCCATTCTGAATTCTATCAGTGTCAACAATTTCAAAGCATCAATTTCATATATAATAGAGTTTGATGTTAATACATATCAGTGTCAACAATACAAGATTCAACATAATATATTCTAACATGGAGGGAAAATAAGCTAAGTTTGATCTTTATCATTTCGACCGGATAAAAAGTGAGAGTTATAGTCTATGATCCCCAAATGTTCTCTGAATTCATTTAATAATGAGAAAATTGTATTCGTATTTAAATTGGGTACATAACCTTTCTAGAACTCTCAAAAAGTAAGAGCATGAATATATACCATGGATCAACCATTAAAATTCCATGTACAACAATTATAAACAACCTAAAGTGCTCTTGCCAATTCAGTATGAGCAAGATGCATTTTGTAGCAATCAGGGCATGATGAAACAGAATCAAAAAAACATAAAACTGATCATGTACACTGAATCGTGCGCAACTTCCTAAACATAGCTCAGCTTTGAGTTTCACCAAATTAAATAGATCCATCCCCTCCATCGAGTATTTCTTCACCTTTTTTTTGGACAATTATACCTTGTAAGAAAGACGATCCAAGAATAAAAATCATTTATTAATTACTTGATGTGCCCGGTTACAATTTCATTGTAAAAGTAGCAAAAATTGGTTCGGAAAATGTAAATAGAAGTGAAGGAGGTAAACCCAAGGTTCAACTGTTTTAGTGTGGCGTAGTAAGCACAAGTGTAACCCCACTTCCATAATAGCACAATGAAGGTTGGTTCCGTAAGAAATTGAATACACTAACACTGGTGGAAAAACAGGCTTCCGGGAAGCCCCATAAGTCGCGACGGTGAAGGAACCGCGACTAATGGGGTCTTTAGTCGCGGTTCGTGTGGCGAACCGCGACCAAAGGCCTGGGCCCAGGGCGCTCGGTGGCCAGCCGGTGCACGTGGGGGGTCTTTAGTCGCGGTTGGCCAGGCCAACCGCGACTAAAGGTGCCCGAAGGCCTTTAGTCGCGGTTGGCCAGGCCAACCGGGACTAAAGCCCCTCCCCTATATATACCCACCCAGCAGCCAACACTTAGCCATTTGGTGCCATTCTCTTCACAAGCTTCACAAGTGGGTGTTAGGTTTGCTTTTGGTTCCTCTTATGCACATAAGGTGTTTGATGAAATGCCCCAAGAGCATGAAACAAACATGATATGAAGTGTTGGAGCCACACTTGAGCTTTCTCATTTATTTTTTCCTCCTCGATCGCGGTTAGCAACTTGAACCTTTGATGTGTCGTTGATAAAATGTGCATGTGTGTGTAGTTCATTGTTTAATTTATATTGTTTGTAGCTAGTTAGTTTAACAAATGCATATGATGGTTAATTATATATTTTATATTATAATAATGCGAGATGAATCGACAATGGATGTACGGTAACCGACTCTCCGGCGAGTTCGGTGCGGGTTTGAAAGATTTCCTCGTAGTGGCTAATGCGAACAAGCGAGGGGGTTTTGTTATCTCGTCCATGTGTTAAATGTAAGAATCAGAATGGTTACTCTTCCTCAAGAGATGTTCACATGCACCTGCTTCGGCACGGTTTCATGCCAAGCTATAATTGTTGGACCAAGCATGGAGAAAGAGGGGTTATAATGGAAGAAGATGAAGAAGGGGATGATTTCATCGATGAAAGCTATCTTGCTCATTTCGGTGATACTTTCATGGAGGATGCTGAAGGTGAAGGGGAAGGTGAAGGGGAAGGTGAAGAAGAGGCACGTGATGATCCCGTTGATGATCTTGGTCGGACCATTGCTGATGCACGGAGACGCTGCGAAACTGAAAAAGAGAGGGAGAATTTGGATCGCATGTTAGAGGATCACGGGAAGGCGCTGTACCCCGGATGCGATGATGGTCTGAAAAAGCTGGGCTGCACACTCGGATTTGCTGAGATGGAAGGCACGAGCAGGTGTAGCTGACTCGGCATTTGAAAACTTGCTGAAAATGTTGAAGAATATGTTTCCAAAGAATAACGAGTTGCCCGCCACTACGTACGAAGCAAAGAAGGTTGTCCGCCCTCTAGGTTTAGAGGTTCCGAAGATACATGCATGCATCAACGACCGCATCCTCTACCGCGGTGAATACGAGAATTTGAATGAATGCCCGGTATGCACCGCATTGCGTTATAAGATCGAGGCGATGACCCCGGTGACGATGTTGAGGGCCGAAACCTAGGAAGAGGGTTCCCGCCAAGGTGATGTGGTATGCTCCTATAATACCACGGTTGAAACGTCCGTTCGGGAACAAAGAGCATGCCAAGTTGTTGCGATGGCACAAAGAGGACCGTAAGTCGGACGGGGAGTTGAGACACCCCGCAGATGGAACGCAATGGAGAAAGATCGACAGAGAGTTCAAAGATTTTGCAGCTGACGCAAGGAACATAAGATTTGGTCTAAGTACGGATGGCATGAATCCTTTTGGCGAGCGAGCTCCAGCCATAGTACCTGGCCCGTGACTCTATGCATCTACAACCTTCCTCCTTGGTTGTGCATGAAGCGGAAGTTCATTATGATGCCGGTGCTCATCCAAGGTCCGAAGCAACCCGGCAACGACATCGATGTGTACCTAAGGCCATTAGTTGATGAACTTTTACAGCTGTGGGGCAGACCTGGTGTCCGTGTGTGGGATGAGCACAAAGAAGAGGAATTTGACCTACGAGCGTTGCTTTTCGTAACCATCAACGATTGGCCTGCTCTTAGTAACCTTTCGGGACTCGTCAAATAAGGGATACAATGCATGCACGCACTGCTTACATGAGACCGAAAGTGTACATTTGCCAAATTGTAAGAAGAACGTGTACCTTGGGCATCGTCGATTTCTTCCGAAAGGTCATCCGAGTAAGAAAGAAAGGCAAGCATTACAACGGCAAGGCAGATCACCGGCCGAAGCCTCGCGAACACTACTCGGTGCTGAGGTATTTGATATGGTCAAGGGTTTGAAAGTCATCTTTGGAAAGGGTCTCGGCGGACAATCGGTTCCGAAGGGAGCCGACGGGCACGTAGCCATGTGGAAGAAGAAATCTATATTCCGGGAGCTAGAATATTGGAAAGTCCTAGAAGTCCGCTCCGCAATCGACGTGATGCACGTTACGAAGAATATTTGCGTGAACATCCTAAGCTTCTTGGGCGTGTATGGGAAGTCAAATGATACAAAGGAAGCACGGCAGGACCGAGCAAAGTTTGAAAGACCCCGATGACCGGCATCCGGAACGGTTTCAAGGTCGTGCCAGCCTACGCTCCGACCAAAGAAGAGAAGGTCATCTTTTTTGAATGCCCGAGCAGTATGAAGGTCCCGTCAGGATTCTCGTCCAATATAAAGGGAATAATCAACATGGCGGAGAAAAAGTTCCAAAACCCGAAGTCTCACGACCGCCACGTGATTATGACGCAATTGCTTCCGATTGCTTTGAGGGGCTCCTCGCCGGAAAATGTTCGAGTAGCCATTGTGAAGCTATGTGCATTCCTCAATGCAATCTCTCGAAGGTAATCAATCCGAAGTTCTACCACGGTTACGGAACGATGTGATCCAATGTCTTGTCGGTTTCGAGTTGGTGTTCCCGCCATCCTTCTTCAATATTATGACGCACCTCCTGGTTCACCTAGTCGATGAGATTTCCATTCTCGGTCCTGTATTTCTACACAATATGTTCCCCTTCGAGAGGTTCATGGGAGTATTAAAGAAATATGTTCGTAACCGTGCTAGGCCGAAGGAAGCATCGCCAAGGGCTATGGAAATGAGGAGGTAATTGAGTTTTGTGTTGACTTTGTTCCCGACCTTAAGCCGATTGGTCTTCCTCGATCGCGGCACGAGGGGAGACTAAGTGGAAAAGGCACGATCGGAAGGAAATCAATGATATGTATGGACGGCCATTCTCCGACCGAAGCACACCACACGGTTCCGACCAATTCCAGCTTGGTGGCTCCGTACTTTGAGAAACACAAGAATATTTTACGCTCGGACAACCCTGGGAAGCCTGAATCCTGGATTAGGAAGGCCCACATGGAGACTTTCGGCAGTTGGTTGAGAAAACATTTAATGAGTGACAATAAGGTTGTAGATCAGTCTGTACATGTTGGCCAAGACACCATCTTCGACTATAACGACTTTCCAAGGGTACGAGATAAATGGGAATACATTTTACACGATCGCCCAAGATAAAAAGAGCACCAACCAAAACAGTGGTGTCCGCTTTGATGCAAGCAACCGAGAATGGGCAAAAGGTCACATATTATGGTTACATAGAGGAGATATGGGAACTTGACTATGGACCCTCCTTTAGGGTCCCTTTGTTCCGGTGCAAATGGTTCAAGCTAACAGGAGGTGGGGTAAAGGTGGACCAGCAATACGGAATGACAATGGTGGATTTCAACAATCTTGGTTACCTTGACGAACCATTCGTCCTAGCGAAAGATGTCGCTCAGGTTTTCTATGTGAAGGACATGAGTAGCAAACCGAGGAAACGGAAAGATAAGAAAACGATCAGTACATCATGCGATGATCCAAAGCGCCACATTGTTCTTTCGGGGAAAAGAAACATCGTGGGAGTGGAGGAGAAGACGGACATGTCGGAAGATTATAATATGTTTGCTGAAATTCCGCCCTTCAAAGTGAACACCGACCCAAGCATTAAGTTAAATGATGAGGATGCTCCATGGATACGGCACAATCGTAAGCAAGCAGGGACACAAGGAAAGAAATGATGTGTAATAATTTATTGTACCAAACTTTGTTGAATGGATCATGTGAATTATATTACCCGTGATGTGTTTGGTGTCCATTTTCGAATGATTCAATTGACTCGAGATAGCACTGATGATACATGAAATTTGGAGTGACTAAGTCATACTCCTGCATACAAGAAATTTGGAGTGACTAAGTCATACTCCTGCATACATGAAATTTGGAGTGATTTAGTCATACTCCTGCCTAGGCGTATAATATGCATACTCGTAGTCTTCATAGCCGCCGCCGTTGTACCGGTAGTCGTCGCCTTCTAAGTTGCCGGCGTCGTCGTCGCCGCCTGTCGTCGCCGTCGTCGGGCGGCGCTCGTGGCTCGAACCGAGGGTAGCGCAGGCGGGGGATATCGCCGGCCGTGATGTAGTCCATGACGCTCCGCGAGTCCGGCCGTACCACCATAGCCGACGGCCGGCCTCGTGGAAGTTTCCGGGAGGCGGACCGTCCTCCTCATACCCGGCGAGCGCCCTCTCACGCCGATTGATGAAGAAGGCGTCCCAAGTATGTCTGGTTATCGGGATGCCGGCGGGGATTCATCCGCTGCTCCGGCGTGAGGTCGAGGTAGTAGTGGTTCGTGATGGCCGCCCGACGCGCGTACCCGAGGGACGGGAGGGACCGGCACGCCGCCGGCGCTTAGGCTCCAGCCGGAAGGGACGCGGTAGCCCGGTGGGCAAGGGTAGTTCGAGGCGCAAAGCTCCTCCACCTCGCCGGTAGGTTAGAGTGGGTGCGGTGGAAGCCATGAGAGAGTGATGAGAGATTGTAGAGATGTGATAATGCTGGCCAAGCCGGGCTACCTATATGTAGTGACAAATGGCGGGAAAAATGGGAGCGGGAAGACAGGAGGCGGGAAGAAAGTGGCGGGAAGAAAGTGGCGGGAAGAAAGAGGCGGAAAGAAAGTGGCGGGAAGAAAGTGGCGGGAAGAAAGAGGCGGGAAGAAAGTGGCGGGAAGAAAGTGGCGGGAAGAATTTTTCTGATTTTTTTGATATATTATTTGTATTTTTAAGAATTTGAATTGAATTAGTTTTACTTTTTGATTTTTTGATATATAATTTGTATTTTTAACATTTTGAATTGAATTAGTTTTATTTTTCTAAATTTATTGATGTATTATTTGTATTTTTAAAATTTTGAATTGAATTAGTTTTATTTTTCTGAATTTATTGATGTATTATTTGTATTTTTAAAATTTTGAATTGAATTAGTTTTATTTTTATGAATTTTTTGATATATTATATGTATTGTAAACATTTTTGAAATGAATTAGTTTTATTTTTCTTAATTTTTTGATATATTATTTGTATTTTTAAGAATTTGAATTGAATTAGTTTTACTTTTTGATTTTTTGATGTATAATTTGTATTTTTAACATTTTGAATTGAATTAGTTTTATTTTTCTGAATTTATTGATGTATTATTTGTATTTTTAAAATTTTGAATTGAATTAGTTTTATTTTTATGAATTTTTTGATATATTATATGTATTGTAAACATTTTTGAAATGAATTAGTTTTATTTTTCTTAATTTTTTGATATATAATTTGTATTTTTAACATTTTGAATTGAATTAGTTTTATTTTTCTGAATTTATTGATGTATTATTTGTATTTTTAAAATTTTGAATTGAATTAGTTTTATTTTTATGAATTTTTTGATATATTATATGTATTCTAAACATTTTTGAAATGAATTAGTTTTATTTTTCTTAATTTTTTGATATATAATTTGTATTTTTAACATTTTGAATTGAATTAGTTTTATTTTTATGAATTTTTTGATATATTATATGTACTCTCAACATTTTTGAAACGAAATAATTTCGAAAAAAGCCTTTAGTCGCGGTTGGCCAGGCCAACCGCGACTAAAGGTCAGTTTCCGCGGGAACCGCAAAAGGTGCGAAAAAAGGCTTTAGTCGCGGTTGGGGTTACCAACCGCGACTAAAGGGTACCCTTTAGTCGCGGTTGGTAACCCCAACCGCGACTAAAGCCCCGACGGTATAAATACCGCGCTCCGCGGACGGCGGTTCAGTCTTCGTCTTCTCCGTCGATCTGTGAAGCTTCTCTGCACGTCGCCGCCCTCGCTCGCCTGCTCGCTGACGCCGTCAGGCTGCCCCCGCGCCCTCTCTGCACGTCGCCGCCCTCGCCGGCCCGCCGCCATCAACGGCCGCAGCCGCCGCCGCCCTCGAGCGACCTCGCTGCCCCCGGCCCGGCGCCCCCCGTACGTACGTCGTCGACTCGCCGCGCCGCGCGAACTCTCCGGCCGCACACGCGCCGCTGCACACACGCCGCCGCCGCAGTACACTCCGCCGCAGTACCCTCTGCACGTCGCCGCCTCTCGAACCGCCGCCGCCCACCGCCGCGCGGGAGAGAGAGGGCGCGCGGGGCGCGCCAGTACACACGTACGGCGCCCGGCCCGATCTCATTTTTTTTTGTTTTTTTTTGTTTTTGCTAACTAAAATTGTAAACTAAAATTTGACTTCAAAAGATTTTGGAAAAAAAACTAAAAATTGACTTAAACGAATTAACTTGTTGTTAATTAAAATTGTAAACTAAAATTTGACTAAAAAACTAAAATTTGACTAAAGTGGGCCGGTGAACCAAATAAACTTGTTGTTAATTAAAATTGTAAACTAAAATTTGACTAAAAAACTAAAATTTGACTAAAGTGGGCCGGCCGGTGAACCAAATAAACTTGTTGTTAATTAAAATTGTAAACTAAAATTTGACTAAAAAACTAAAATTTGACTAAAGTGGGCCGGTGAACCAAATAAACTTGTTGTTAATTAAAATTGTAAACTAAAATTTGACTAAAAAACTAAAATTTGACTAAAGTGGGCCGGTGAACCAAATAAACTTGTTGTTTCATCACAATATGGAACTTGTTGTTTCATCACAATATGTAACTAAAGTGGGTGAACCAAATAAACATGTTTGATGAACCAACAAAAAACGAATTACATGTTAGAGGAGACGGGCAATCCCATGACACGAAAGAAGTCCGGTGGGTTGCATCATGCATATATAAGCTAACGACGGACTAGTCGGCCAATCCCACCACCGCACAGCCACAGCAAACAGGGATGGGGTAATGGGGACAGGAGAACACACGGCACCGCCATCGCGCTTTTGCCACCGCCGCCCTTTCGCCACCGCCACCGCGCGCCTACCTTCCGCCGCCCCCCTTTCGCCACCGCGACCCCGCATATACCGCGACACCCTCTCCCACCCTTTCCTCGCCCCCTCCTTTTGGCACCGCCCTTTCGCCACCGCCACCGCCCCCCTTCTTCACTTAATTAATTTGTTTTGACTACATGTTTTCAGGACTGACATATGGCGGACGATAGAGGTGACCCGATTCTGGACAACTATGATCCGGACGCCGAAGACCATATGTTCGGCATCATAAAAGGCGATATTCCATATGTGCCGACCGGAGAAGAAGAAGATGATATCTCTTCTTATCCGAACCTTGAGTGTGAAGATGAAGGGCGCCGTCGGCAAGCGGATGATGCCGAAGAAACGTCGATAAACGACGATCTTCAATTGGAAGTAGCAACCACCTCCGGCGCCGAGGTATATATATATACATATTGAGCGTCTGGTGATACAAACTAACTGATTTGAATAAATGTGTGTGTACTAACGCGCGCGACTCTCTTTCTTATTTTAGCCCTCGGCCGGATCGTCGAAAAAATCGAGTACGTCGTCAAAGCGTGGCGCAACCAAGACGATGAAACCAGGAGAAACATGCACCATCGATGTTGTCGACGAAGCAACCGGCGGGCCGCTGGAGCCCAGCAAGAACGCCACCAAGTTTGTCAGCCAATGCGGAGCCGTTGTTAGAGACAACGTCTCGATCACCCGCCAGGAGTGGAATGAGCCAAAGAAGGCACGTGTTGGTTTCACTTTTGTCGATAAGAGAGAAAAAAAGATTGCTTCAACAAGCTTATGGAACATTTCGTTCTACCTCCGGAATACCGCAAATACGATGAGGAGGGTAACAAGATTGCGGAAAACAAGGAGAGGCGCAAGCTAGTCAAACAGTTCGCTCTTTCTAGGATGGCCAACGCATTCCGGAAATACAAGCAAAATCTAGCCCATGACTTTGTCAACCAGGGCAAGACTCCGGATTTCAAAGGACAATATGAGAAACCGCAACATGATTGGCCAGAATTTGTGAAGCAAAAGAAATCGGAGCAGTTCCTTGAACTATCGAAAAAAAATAAGGAAAATGCGGCCAAGAAGGAGTACAATCATAAAATGGGGCCAGGAGGGTATCGCTTTTGGCAGCCTAAGTGGGAGAAGATGGAGAACGAGCCGAGGGCGCGAGGAATCCGTCCGAGTACGGAGGGATGGGACCCAAGGGCCAAAAGCTGGTGGTACGGGCATGGGGGATCGCCGAACCCGGAGACAGGGGAGTGTGTTTACCAGGGCAAAATAATTACACCCACCAAAAAGCTTATTGAGGCAATGAGGGAGGCTCAAGAGGGGAGGATCAGGTTCAACGGAGAGAACGACGCCCGACAAAAGCCCTCGGGAATCCCGAACACGGAGGACGTATACGAGGCATGGGGCCCATTCCGTGGAAAGTAGGGTTCCCCAGAACGATGACCCGTACGGTTACAGAAGCCGTAAGAGAAAGATGGATCGGGATGCAGATGTTGTGGCGAAGTTGGTAACGGAAATGGATGTGCTGAAGGAAACCGTGAGTGTACTAGTAGCCGAAAGAGATGCAGCTCGGGCGCAGCATGCTGAAGATCATCCAATGGATCTCGGAAGCCAGCAGCGGAGAAGAAGCAGCGTGGCTTCCACGGAGGCCTCACCGGCTGGTGCACCGACGATAGAAATTACTGCACCGGAGCCTGCGGTGGTCCAAATTACTGCACCGGAGCCTCCTCGCTACCCCGTGGACGATATAAAGGAGATGAAAGCATGTCATCCGTATTATCCTATCGGGAACATGTCCATGAAGGTAGCCATCGGCAGTGCTTTGCCACTGGAGCACTCCACCACAACAACCCCATTCAAGATGGCTATGCTCGTGTCACGGTGGAGGAGATAGTCCAAGGGTTTGAAAACCCGGACATTGACATTGCTACACCCGAAGGGGTGAAAAGACTTGGAGATGTCAAGCGCCAGCTCATTCTATGGCGGAAGAAATTTATCAAGTTTCCGGGCGAGGCGCCAACAAGTCCACCCCCGTACGGTGGTGGTGGTGGCGGTGGCGGTGACGGTGGCGGTGGCGGTGGCGGTGACGGTGGCGGTGGCGGTGACGGTGGCGGTGGTGCTTCACCTAATACACCTCATTCACGTCGGCCGACGCCGCCGCCCCCGGTCCTCGTCCGGCGGGTGATCGGACACCGGTACCGCCCCCAATCCACCTCCGGCGAAGAAGCGAAGCGGTCCCGGGTTATTAACCCGGACCCTTACGTACCTAAGAAAACAAAGGTACCGGAGGTATCACCGAAGCCTCTCCCCACGAGGCCTTGGGAAAGTAGTGCCGAGGAAGTCGAGGCGGGCGCGGCTGCTGATTTAGAGAAATGGAAGGCGAGCGTCAAGAAGAAAATAGAGGGCGAGCCCAAGCCGGTATATTCCGACAAGGAAAAGCAGTGGGCTAAGTCATTTTTGAACACACCGTCCCAAGCCGCGAAGAATCTGCCCGACGACTATTTACGTGAACTTCGTAGGCAAGCACTCGCGTTCAAGAACGAGGAAAGAGTTGGCGGAGAAGAAAGCCTTGAAGGACGAGGCCGAGTCAAAATTAGAAAGGGGGAAAGAAGTTGCCCAGCTCGGGGAACAAAGTAAACAATCGATCGCCCCGCTCATAGTGCAAGCCGCCGATCCGGATGCCCCCGATATCATAGCAGCTGCGGCAGCACATGGATTGACCGTAACGAGTGCCGGAGAACAAGCGGCCGAGTTAGGTATCACTCTTCGTGCACTCGCTAGGCCTTGATGAGGCGCCAATGAAGGACGTAGTATTTACATATGTGAAGAATGGCCCTCTCGTCGAGCCTCGCGCGAGAAGGGGATCTACCTCGACAAATGCTAGGTCTGCTAAATTGGTACAAGGGTTACATAAAACATAAAAACGCCAAAGAGTATATCTATGCGGAAGTTAGATATGAGCATCACTTCAAACATTACTGGGTACAAATTCATCCGAGTGAATTGTTCCAGTCTGTTCAATCTGCGCGACCTCGACAAATCTATCATCGGTTGCTACGTTCGTAAGTGATTTATTAATTTCTACCCCATCTCGTTCATTGCCCGCACTCGTCCTAACTATCTTGTTGTGTACGCTATTATGCGAGAATGAAGAAGCGGGAAATGCGAATAAGGAACATCCATGATGTTGGGTTCATTGACCCACACATCGTTAATTCACATGTGTTAGAACACCACCCCGCCGACGTGGAGGATGACCTGTGGCGGTTTATTAGAAAACAGCAACAGAAAAGTGATATTCTATTTCCTTACCATTTTGGGTGAGTGTTTCTGTCTTGAGCACATTCTCTTTTGTTTACTCCATGCATGGTATGTGGCTAATCGATGAGTTATGCATGATCTGTGCATGTATCGTGTCCGCAGGTTCCACCGGATTCTTATGGTAATTCAAGATCGGACCTCCTCGGTTCTCGTCCACGACTCTCTGAATATGGATCCGGCGCTTTGGGCCGACATGAGAAAAATGATGCAAAAGTAATTATTTTCATTCATTTGCGCTCTATATCGATCGGCCTATTTCGTTCATCATTTCCTAATATCAAGTAACTAATTAATAACTCTCTTGTTTATTTAATTTTCTTTGCCTCGTAGGGTTTGGAGACGGTTCGTAGATACCAAGGTCGGTGAATTCAAAAAAGAGCTACATTTTAAAATGGCAGTGCGGACGACCGGGGATATTCAGCCACCGGGGACCAATCTATGTGGATACTATGTTTGTGAGAGGATCCGGAGATACCGCAATGAGCGGGACCGGACGTGTGAGAACAACATCCCGAGGAATAACCTCCGGAAGACGCTTAGTCCGAAGCTCGCTTCCGACCACTTCAAGAGGAACTAGTCTGGATGGTTGGCGAGGAAGTCATCGATCCTAGAGGAGAACACTATTACGATGACGTAGAACTTTATATGCACCAGAATTTGTAACTAACTTGTTCAAAATTGTATATGGTCATCCGATATTGAATATATATTGTATATGGTCATCCGATATTGAATATATATTGTATATTCCTCTTGAATTCTTTTTGGTTCTAATTTCAAATTTGTTTGAAATTGTACATTCATATGCATGTATGTATACGAGTACCGTACAATATGTGAAACTCCTTCAAAATTAAAACCCAAAAGAAATAAAACAATACAAATTAAAAAGAAACCAGATTTAGGGGAGGGGGGCTAAACCCTAAACCTCGCGGAGGCCTTTAGTCGCGGTTGGCCGGAAGAACCGCGACTAAAGGTCCTCCGCCCGGCGCTCGCCCTGCGGCCCACGTGGACGGGCCTTTAGTCGCGGTTCGTAAGGAACCGCGACTAAAGGGGGGGCCTTTAGTCGCGCTACTTTGGTCGCGGTTGCGCAACCGCGACTAATGGCAGTTGCGAACCGCGACCAAAGCCCCTTTTTCCACCAGTGTAACACATCAATATCGTCGTTTGCCTGCTGTTTCGCGGAGGCTCACCGGACCGTTGCTAGGTCCGGAGGCCCACAGGAACGACGACACAATCAGCCTCGGCGGTGCGGCCGCCAGAGTAAGGACACGTCTGAGGGTCTTCCCAATCCCGGGCCACCCAGGACCCATGCATCGATCTTCAGCGAGCGGTGCTGCCTTCCTCATCCTGCCCGACGGGAGGAACGGAGCAGTCTCTCGAATCTAGAGCGTGGATTAGGAAGCGGGAGCTTTTCCATGTTAGAGTATATATCTGTATATTGTAGTTTCCCCATATGTTAGGGGGTTTTCTGCATATTTGCACCTGTACATGTACTATATATTGTGGCCTTTGGCCCCCTGGTAATACAACACGCATATTCCTCTAACATGGTATCAGAGCAAATTTTGGTCCTATTTTTCTTCTAGTTCGTGCGTGTCAGCTTGTTCCGCCGCCGCTATCTCTCCTTGGCCGCCGGCCGTCTCTCCCGCTGGTTCTCCTCCGGCCGTCTCTCCCGCTGATTCTCCTGCCAGCCCGCCTCGATTCCCGGTCGCCCGCCTCAGATTCCCCGCGCGAGGTCGCCCGCCCCGCTCTGGGTCGCCCGCTCCGCTCCCGCCTCGATTCCCCTGCTCCCGTGCGTGTGGCTGCCGCTCGTGGCCGTGCTCGTGATCTCCCTGGCCCGATCCCGCTCGTGGCCGTGCTCCCTGGCCGGATCTCTCCCTCCCATTCGTTTTCTCTCCCCGCGTGTGGCCGCCGATCGTGCCGTGTTCTCTGGCCCGATTTCTCCGATCTGTTTTCTCTGCAGTTGACTTAATCTGAAAAAAAAAGCAAAAAGCAAAAAAAAAAGCAAAAAAAAAAGCAAAAAAAGAAAGAGAGCTATGTCTTCCGCTGATCCCGCCCCTTCTTTGGGCCCACCTTCGGTACTTGGTATTTGTCCGCTGCCTCCGTGCATGACTGCTAGCTATTCTTCGTCGCCTTTTGCGGCCTCTTCACGCGGCTCTGCCCGCGCTTCGCCGACTTCGTCTATGTCGGCCTGCCGCTCTACATCGACTTCTGCGGCCTCTTCACGCGGCTCTGCCCGCACTTCACCGACTCCGTCTACGTCGGCTCGCCGCTCTTCACCGACTTTCGCGGCCTCTTCCCACGGCTCTCGCCGTGCTTCGCTGATTTTGTCTCCCTCGGCCTGCCGCTCTACATCGACTTTTGCGGCCTCTTCACGCGGCTCTGCCCGCGCTTCGCCGACTTCGTCTATGTCGGCCTGCCGCTCTACATCGACTTTTGCGGCCTCTTCACGCGGCTCTGCCCGCGCTTCGCCGACTTCCTCTATATTGGCCTGCCGCTCTACATCGACTTTCGTGGCTTCTTCCCGCGGTTATGGTTGCGCTTCGTCGACTCCGTCTGCGTCGGCATGTCGCTCTACATCGACTTTCGCGGCCTCTTCACGTGGTTATGACCGCGCTTTGCCGACTCTGTCTTCATCGGCGTGTTGCTCTCCGTCACCCTCTTTGGTGGCCTCTGTGCGTGTGGATGATAGCTCCTCGTCGGCACTCCGACCGTACTTTGACCTCTCCCGGTCGCCCCCTCTCTGCGCATGAGATAGCGCAGCTTCACTGCCTGCTTGATGCTTGGGATTCCAGTTTACGTCAGCAGCCTCGCGGTCCGACTCTTCGCTCTCGTCCTCATTGCACCTACTGTGGCAAGGTTGGCCACACTTCCTCCACCTGCTGGACGCGGGATCCCAGTTTACGTCAGCAGTTCCAGGATCGTCAGCGGGCCGGCTCTTCGAGGATCTTCTCGGGGGCCTTCGTGGTCCGCTTGCTACTCCGGACTCTTCCTCGCCGGGCGCTGCTGGTTACGGATCGGCTCTTCCGGCACTGCGCGACCACCACTTTCTACACGGTCGAGTACGTCCCCGTGGTATCCGGATTACGGAGCTTCCTTTCATATGACCTCTGAGTCTTCTATCCTGTCTGCTCTTCGGTCTCTTATTTCTCCTGTTCGTGTTTTCACGGCTGATGGTACCTCTATTCCCGTTTCTAGTACAGGCACCCTTTCTACTCCCTCTTTCTCTGTCCCTGATGTTTCTCATGTTCCTCGCCTTCGGATGAAACTTTTCTCTCGCTAGCCGACTCACCGGTCCCGGTTGTCGCGTCATTCTTGACGCCGAGTCTTGTGCGGTTCGGGATCGTCGCACACGGGCCCTGGTTGGAGCTGGCCCTCGTAGCCGTCGGTCTCCGGGGCTTTGGGAGTTAGGCGGCTTCGTGTTCCTTCCGCTGCCACTTCAGCTGCCGGTTCTCCTCCGGTTGTTGCCTCTGTCACCGGCTCTTTTCAGCGAGTGGCATCATCGTCTTGGTCACCTTTGTGACTCTCGCCTGTCGTCTTTGGTTCATCGTGGCCTTCGGGGGTCTGTCTGCTGAGATGGGTCATTACACTGTCAGGGTTGTAGGTTAGGCAAACAGATTCAGCTTCCCTATCCTACTAGTGTGTCTGTCTCTCAGCGACCGTTCGATTTAGTCCATTCAGATGTTTGGGGTCCGTCTCCCTTCGCTTCGAAAGGGGGCCATCGATACTATATCTTATTCATTGATGATTTTTCACGGTACACCTGGGTGTTTTTCATGCACTCTCGTAGTGAGGTGCTCTCTATTTATCAGCGTTTTGCGGCCATGGTCCGCACTCAGTATTCCTCACCCATTCGCGTTTTCCGTGCTGATTCTGCTGGTGAGTATATCTCTCGAGCACCTCCGTGGTGTCCTTGCCGAGGAGGGCACCCTCGCTCGGTTTTCTTGTCCGGCGCGCATGCTCAAAATGGCGTCGCCGAGCGTAAGCATCGTCATCTTCTTGAGACCACCCGTGCTATGATGATTGCCTCTTCTCTTCCGCCACATTTACGGGCTGAGGCTGTCGCTACATCGGCCCACCTTATTAACATTCAGCCTTCTGCTGCTCTACAGAGGTGGCATTCCTCTCGAGCGTCTCTCTCGGTGTTTCTCTGGACTACTCGACTCTTCGTTCATTTGGTTGCGTCTGCTATGTCCTTCTGCCTCCTCGCGAACGCACCAAACTGACCGCTCAGTCTGTTGAGTGTGTTTTTCTCGAATACAGTGATGAGCATAAGGGCTATCGCTGTTGGGACCCCGTTGGTCGTCGGATGCGCATCTCTCGTGACGTCACATTTGATGAGACGCGTCCCTTCTATCCTCGCCCCACCTCGGGTACTTACCCGGTGGATGATATCTCTTTTCTTCTTTTTCCGGATGCACCCCTGCTGTCCCTCCTCCCCTCCCTCCTACTTCGATGCGCCCCCTTCGACACCATCCTCTCGTTCGTCTAGTCTACCTAGGACTCCTCGTTCTCCGGCTTCGGCTCCTTCGATTCTGCCCCTTCTTCCTCTTCTTCGATGACTTGTCTTCCGCAGATGACCTTCCCCCTTCTCGGCCTGTTCGTCGGCGTCGTGCTCCGGTTCGTTACTCTCCTAGTCAGTATGGTCTCTCTGTCGTTTCTGAGCCGACTTCTTATCGGGATGTCGAGCGTCATCCCGAATGGCAGCTTGCCATGGCTGAGGAGATCGCTGCGCTTGAGCGCACTGGCACTTGGGATCTTGTTTCTCCCCCTTCTGGTGTTCGTCCCATCACGTGTAAGTGGGTCTATAAAATTAAGACTCGCTCCGATGGATCTCTTGAGCGCTATAAAGCGCGTCTTGTGGCTCGTGGTTTTCAGCAGGAGCACGGCCGTGACTATGATGAGACTTTTGCCCCTGTGGCTCATATGACTACTGTGCGTACCCTTCTTGCTGTTGCCTCTGTTCGCCGCTGGCCTGTCTCCCAGCTTGATGTGTTGGAGATATGCCCAAGAGGCAATAATAAATTAGTTATTGTTATATCTTAGTGTTCATGATAAATGTTTACATCCCATGCTATAATTGTATCAACCGAAACATTGGTACATGTGTGTTATGTAAACAACAAGGAGTCCCTAGTAAGCCTCTTGTATAACTAGCTTGTTGATTAATGGATGATCATGGTTTCGTGACCATGAACATTGGATGTTATTAATAACAGGGTTATGTCATTAGGTGAATGATATAATGGACACACACCCAAATGAGCATAGCATAAGATCAAGTCATTAAGTTCAAATTTGCTATATGCTTTCGATACATAGTTGCCTAAGTCCTTCGACCATGAGATCATGTAAATCACTTACACCGGAAGGGTACTTTGATTACATCAAACGCCATTTCATAAATGGGTGGTTATAAAGATGGGATTAAGTATTTGGAAAGTATGAGTTGAGGCATATGGATCAATAGTGGGATTTGTCCATCCTGATGACGGATAGATATACTCTGGGCCCTCTCGGTGGAATGTCGTCCGATTAGCTTGCAAGCATATGATTGGATCATAAGAGATGACCTACCACGGTACGAGTAAAGAGTACTTGTCGGTAACGAGGTTGAACAAGGTATGGAGATACCGATGATCGAACCTCGGACAAGTAAAGTATCGCGTGACAAAGGGAATCGGTATCGTATGTAAATGGTTCAATCGTTCACTAAGTCATCGTTGAATATGTGGGAGCCATTATGGATCTCCAGATCCCGCTATTGGTTATTGCTCGGAGAGGAGTCTCGACCATGCCTACATAGTTCACGAACCGTAGGGTGACGCGCTTAAGGTTCGATGTCGCATAAGTAGATTCGGAATATGAGATGGAGACCGAAGTTTGTTCGAAGTCTCGGATGGGATCCGGGACATCACGAGGAGGTCCGGAATGGTCCGGAGAATAAGATTCATATATGGGAAGTCATTTTCAGGGTTACCGGAAAAGTTCAGGAATTTTCGGTATTGTACCGGAGGTTCTAGAAGGTTCCGGAGGTACCATAGGGGGCCCACCTATCCCGGACGACCAACATGGACCGGAGGGGTCGCATAGGCCCACATGGGCCATGCACACCAGCCCCCAAGGCCCATGTGGCTGTACCAAGTGGATAAGATCAAATCCCTTGAAAATAGGGACTTAACTTGGGGGGAAGTTCCCCCCCTTGTTTTGGCCGACCCAAAGGCTTGGAGGAGGGGCCAAGGCAGCCCCCCCCACGCCTATATAAGAGGGAGGGGAGGGCTGGGGCGCAGCACATGATCCCCCCAAGCCCTAGCCGCCCCTCTCTCCCTCCTCCTTCTTCCTGCGCAGGCTTGGCGAAGCCCTGCAGGAATTTCTCCTCCACCACCACCACCACGCCGTCGTGCTGCTGGGATTCCGTGGAGATCTACCACACCTCCGCTGCCCGCTGGAACGGGGAGAGGAAGGGGCTTCATCGACACCGTACGCGCGACCGAGTACGGAAGTGCTGCCGGATTGCAGCACCGGGGACGATCGTCTACACCAACAACGAGATCTGATCTCGTAGGCTTTGGAAATCTTCAAGGGTTAGTATCTTATCAATCTCGTTGCGCCGATCTTATAGATTAGATCTTGGGTGTTCCATAGATTGGATCTTGGATTTATTCGTCTTGCGGTAGGAATTTTTTTTGTTTTCTATGCTACGAACCCCTTCAGTGGTATCAGAGCCATGTCTATGCATAGATCTGTTGCACGAGTAGAACACAATGGTTTTGTGGGCGTTGATGTTTTTGTTGCTTTAGTTTGTGTACTTTGCATCTTGCGGGATGGTGGGATGAAGCGGCCCGGGCTAACTTTACGTGACCTCGTCTCATGAGACTTGCTCCACGCTTGACATGCAACTTGTATTGCATAAGTGGCTTTGCGGGTGTCTGTCTCTCCCACCATAGTGAAGATCCAATCTACTCTTTCTATTGACAACACTAGTATCACCGTTGTGGTTCATGTTCGTAGGTAGATTGGATCTTACTCGAAAACCCTAAACCACGTAAAATATGCAAACCAAATTAGAGGCGTCTAACTTGTTTTTGCGGGGTTTGGTGATGTGATATGGCCATGATGTGATGATGATTATATTTGATGTATGAGATGTTCATTATTGTATTATGGCAACCGGCAGGAGCCTAATGGTTGTCTTTAAATTTGTTAAGACCTGCGTGTCTATTCATCATGTAATAGCTTTATTTCAAGTATTTGTTATAGTAGCTATAAGTGATGGACAACCATGAAGCGGTGCCATGGACCTTGGTGCTGGTGATGATGGAGATCATGCTCGTATGCTTTGGAGATGGAGATCAAAAGCACAAGAAGAAAGGCCATATCATATCACATATTATGAATTGCATGTGATGTTAATCCTTTATGCATCTTATCTTGCTTAGATCGCGACGGTAGCATTATAAGATGATCCCTCACATTAATATCAAGATAATAAAGTGTTCTCCCCTCGTATGCACCGTTGCTACAGTTCGTCGTTTTGAAGCATCTCGTGATGATCGGATGTGATAGATTCTACGTTCACATACAACGGGTGTAAGCCATGTTTGCACACGCGGAATACTTGGGTTTGCTTGGCGAGCCTAGCATGTACGGACATGGCCTCGGGACACAGGAAACCGAAAGGTTGAACACGAGTCATATGGATGATATGATCAACATGTTGATGTTCACCATTGAAGCTACATCATCTCACGTGATGATCGGTTTTGGTGTAGTGGATTTGGATCGTGTACCACTTAACAACCATGAGGGATGTTGTATTAAGTGGGAGTTCATTAGTAATTAGATTAAAACATGAACTAATTATCATGAACATAGTCTGAATAGTATTTTGTACTAAATTTGTAGAATTGGCATCCGTTATATACCATGCGCTAGTCTTGAAATTGAGATAGAAATACTGTTAAGTCTGACAAGTAACTTTACGGAATGGTACCGTATTGTTAAAGAATCAAGATATGATTAAGTCCTAATGCAAACTTTTAGTAAACCTCACATTGATGATTCAAAGAGCAATGATTTCAATTAGTACCAAATCATCTTGTCTCCGTGAAACTTGAAGTTCAAATCCGTTTGAAAAGTAAGGAGCTGGAAATTTTGTTTTCAGAAATAAGCAAGGTATGAGATATGTGTGATATCTAAGACCCTATTGCAAGATGATAGAATATAATCTAGTGAGACTACATAAACTCATAAGTTTTATGGGAATGTACGAAGGTTGAAGACGCCAGACGTCCCAATCCTCCATGGGCACTAACGATATTCGCATATCCATGAAGTGATCGTCCTTAGTATGCACCGTTGCTAAGACTCGTCGTTTCGAAGCATCACGTGATGATCGGGTGTGATAGATTCTACGTGTGCATACAACGGGTGCAAGCCAGATTTGCACATGCGAATGCTGAGGTTAAACTTTACGAGCCTAGCATGTACAGACATGGTCTCGGAAAGTCGTCATGATATGATGGATAAAATTATGAGTGAAATTGTTCATCATATTACAAAATTACTAATAGTGAAATCTGGAACACTTGTCATGTGATGACCAACTTCAAAGTAAGAACCTCGAGGTTATTGGTATTTGACCAATGGACCTAAAAGTTATTGAAGGTGAAGTGTTTTCTGAGAATGAGGAAAGCTAAAAGAGAAACCACAGAAGATATTTTGGCAAAAAGAAAGGAAAAGACTAGAAAGTCTAGCTCAGGTGTATATAGACGATATACATGTTATGGATGTATTCCTTGTTTGGTCACATAATAAAATTCTTGGGTATTTGTACCAGATTGGTTGGTATGAGATGTCATACAATACAATGCAATACAAGAATACGATGGCCTAAGTGATCGATAAGGAATATGGTAATAATGCACGTCTGGAACATAATAAAGTGTTATTATGTTTGTCGTTGGCATTCTACCTAGCCCTTAGAATTTATAATAAAGAACTTAATAAATTGTTATTTTGCTCTGGTCAAATGAAAACAATGAGTTGTTCAAATTATGATATTAGTCCATGTACGATGGATAAGTTATTATAAATCTTAATGGTGAAACACACATACATAACACTGACGCTAAAATGCCATAAGGCAAATGATTTGAATTCCACTCATTAGTGGAACCGTCATTTAGGTCATGTTAGAAAGGAACGCATGAAGGAACTCCATTTGAATGGAATTTTGGAGTCATATGATTTTTGAATCATTTGGCGCTTGCAAATCTCTTCTAAAAGGGAAATGACTTAAATACCATTCATAGGCCAAGAGTTGAACGGGCAACTAACTTAGTGGAAACATACATAGTGATGTATATGGTTCACTGGGCATAGTTGTGTGCGGGAGATTCTTCTACTTCATGAAAACTTCCAACGATGAATTGAGTATATATGTTGATATATTCGATAAGGAAGAAGTTTGAAACATTTGAATGGATTCAAATAAATTTCAGCATGAAGTGGAAATCATCGTAATAGAAAAGTCAAATATCTATGATTGGATCATAGTGGAAATATTTGAATTACGAGTTTTAGCGAACATCTAAGAGAGTTATGAAGTTGTTCTACAACTCACATTTCTTGGAGTATCATAGTAATGATGAAGTATCCGGGAGATGTATCCAAACCTTGTTGGATCAAAGATGAGATAAAATATTGATGCCATTATATTTTTATGGATTATGCTTTAGAGACCACCGCTTTTACACTGAATAGAGCATCATCATGATCCGTTGAAATGACACCATACAAGTTATAGCATGGGTATAAACCCTAATAGTCCTTTCTTAAAATTTTGGTATAAGTAAATGAGTTTACAACCAAAACCGGATGAATGTCTTTGTTGGTTATCCCAAGAGAATGGATTGGGAACTCTTCCCACTATGAAGTAAAAGACAAAAGTGTTTGTTAATGTTACTTGCTTATTTTCAAGAAATTGTTTTCTAGCGAAGTATTTGAGTGGGAGGACAATAGAACTTGATAAGGTTTACGAACCTGAGCATAATGATCAGAGTAGCGCAGCATCGGAAATGGTTCCGGAAGCGGCTACGAAGATCATGGCTCCCATGTCTACAAAGTGTTATAGTCATGGAGATCAAAGTACTTATTGAACCTTGTAGATGTGGTTTATTTTGTGATCAAATAAATGATTTGTGGACAAATGATTGTTTTTGAACAATGATAAACCAACTACATACAAAGAAGTTATGATGGGCCCTGACTCCGTTAAAATGGCTATGTGCCATGAAATCCAAGATAGATGAATACTTTTTTGAAAGTACAAGGATCTATAAAATAGATGTACTTGGATGGAATATCCTTAAAGAAGCTTGACTTATCGAAAAGTTGTTTACGACAAAGTTCAAAGAGTTGACTACGATAAGATTAGATCTTCCGTAACAATGCTTATAGTCTGTGTGGATTATTATAGTAATCGCTACATATTTCTTTTATGAGATACGCTAGTAGGATGGCAAAATACATTACTTAACAGAAGTGTGTATAAAGGTGTATACAAGATACAACCAAGAGTTTTGCTAGTCCGTGGAATACTAGATAGGTATACGAACTTCAATTGGATGAAGTGAGTATTACGGAGTTGGAATCTTCACTGGATGAAATAGTCAAAGAGTTTTTGATTTCATCAGAAATGATGAAGATGCTTGCATTTGCAAGAAATTAAGTGGGAGCGCTGAGACATATTTATAATACTTTATGTAGGTGACATATAGTTGGTTATAAATAATGTAATTATATAATTGATTAAAAAAGGTTTCATTGAGAATTAACTTCAATGAAAGGATATGGACTCAAACATATTTAGTGTCAAGATCTATGAAGATAGATTGAAACACAAAATAAGTTTAAGTCAAAGTACATAGAATGGATATTGAAGTAGTTCAATATAGAAATATTAAGAAAAATGTTTTTGTCATGTGAAGGTTTAACAACACTTGAGTATATCTGACACTCAATGAGTAAAAACACATGAGTGACTTCAGATCACGAAAAATATGTACAAAGTCAGATGTCCTGTGCTCTAAAAGGTTAGGAGCATATACCAGAATGATTCATGTGATGATCATTGGACAACAGTAAGAATATCCCTGAGTACTTTAGAAGAACCAAGGATATATATATAGTTTTTGTATGGGGTAATGACAAACAAATCGCTGTAAGGTGTTGCACCGATATTAGTTTGATCACATATAAAAATAAAATTTCAATCTCAATTAGGCTAAGTGTTGTTTAAAAGGTGGCACAATGAGCTAGAAGAAGTCTATGCTAGATTTAGATCAGTTCTAAATATTGTGACGGATTCTACAAACGAAGCAGAGTATGTCATTGTTTTGACAATGACTGAGGATGTTAAGTCGAGGAGTTCTTTGAGAACTTGGTGTAGTTCCGATAGTGTCAGAACTTTGAAGCTATATTGTGTATGACAATATTAGTGACTTATTTTTAGACCGCGGAATTAAGGTTCCACCAGAGCACTAAGCATATACAATTAATGCCGACTCATTTGGAAAATGAGTGATGCGTAGAGATGCAAATGAATTGCAAAATACATACGTTTCTGAACAGTCAGATCCGTTGACTAAAACCTCTCCCGTGAGCAAAACATGATAAGCACCCGGAAGGCCAAGGTGTTATATCTTTACAAATGTAAACTAGATTATTGACTCTAGTGCAAGTGGGAGACTCGTTGGAGATATGCCCAAGAGGCAATAATAAATTAGTTATTGTTATATCTTAGTGTTCATGATAAATGTTTACATCCCATGCTATAATTGTATCAACCGAAACATTGGTACATGTGTGTTATGTAAACAACAAGGAGTCCCTAGTAAGCCTCTTGTATAACTAGCTTGTTGATTAATGGATGATCATGGTTTCGTGATCATGAACATTGGATGTTATTAATAATAGGGTTATGTCATTAGGTGAATGATATAATGGACACACACCCAAATGAGCATAGCATAAGATCAAGTCATTAAGTTCAAATTTGCTATATGCTTTCGATACATAGTTGCCTAAGTCCTTCGACCATGAGATCATGTAAATCACTTACACCGGAAGGGTACTTTGATTACATCAAACGCCATTGCGTAAATGGGTGGTTATAAAGATGGGATTAAGTATTTGGAAAGTATGAGTTGAGGCATATGGATCAATAGTGGGATTTGTCCATCCTGATGACGGATAGATATACTCTGGGCCCTCTCGATGGAATGTCGTCTGATTAGCTTGCAAGCATATGATTGGATCATAAGAGATGACCTACCACGGTACGAGTAAAGAGTACTTGTCGGTAACGAGGTTGAACAAGGTATGGAGATACCGATGATCGAACCTCGGACAAGTAAAGTATCGCGTGACAAAGGGAATCGGTATCGTATGTAAATGGTTCAATCGATCACTAAGTCATCGCTGAATATGTGGGAGCCATTATGGATCTCCAGATCCCGCTATTGGTTATTGCTCGGAGAGGAGTCTCGACCATGTCTACATAGTACACGAACCGTAGGGTGACGCGCTTAAGGTTCGATGTCGCATAAGTAGATTCGGAATATGAGATGGAGACTGAAGTTTGTTCGATGTCTCGGATGGGATCTGGGACATCACGAGGAGGTCCGGAATGGTCCGGAGAATAAGATTCATATATGGGAAGTCATTTTCAGGGTTACCGGAAAAGTTCAGGAATTTTCGGTATTGTACCGGAGGTTCTAGAAGGTTCCGGAGGTACCATAGGGGGCCCACCTATCCCGGACGACCAACATGGACCGGAGGGGTCGCATAGGCCCACATGGGCCATGCACACCAGCCCCCCAAGGCCCATGTGGCTGTACCAAGTGGATAAGATCAAATCCCTTGAAAATAGGGACTTAACTTGGGGGGAAGTTCCCCCCTTGTTTTGGCCGACCCAAAGGCTTGGAGGAGGGGCCAAGGCAGCCCCCCCACGCCTATATAAGAGGGAGGGGAGGGCTGGGGCGCAGCACATCACCCCCCAAGCCCTAGCCGCCCCTCTCTCCCTCCTCCTTCTTCCGCGCGAGACTTGGCGAAGCCCTGCAGGAATTTCTCCTCCACCACCACCACCACGCCGTCGTGCTGCTGGGATTCCGTGGAGATCTACCACACCTCCGCTGCCCGCTGGAACGGGGAGAGGAAGGGGCTTCATCGACACCGTACGCGCGACCGAGTACGGAAGTGCTGCCGGATTGCAGCACCGGGGACGATCGTCTACACCAACAACGAGATCTGATCTCGTAGGCTTTGGAAATCTTCAAGGGTTAGTATCTTATCAATCTCGTTGCTCCGATCTTGTAGATTAGATCTTGGGTGCTCCATAGATTGGATCTTGGATTTATTCGTCTTGCGGTAGGAATTTTTTTTGTTTTCTATGCTACGAACCCCTTCATGATGTTCAGAATGCTTTTCTTAATGGCGAGTTGAGTGAGGAGGTTTACATGCAGCCTCCTCCTGGGTATTCTGTTCCCGATGGGATGGTCTGTCGTCTTCGATGTTCTCTCTATGGTCTCAAACAGGCCCCTCGTGCCTGGTTTGAGCGCTTTGCCTCTGTGGTGACTGCTGCTGGTTTCTCTCCTAGTCTTCATGATCCAGCACTTTTCGTTCACACTTGTCCTCGTGGACGCACCCTTCTCCTTCTCTATGTTGATGATATGATCATTACCGGTGATGATCCCGAGTATATTGCCTTTGTAAAGGCTCGTCTTCGTGATCGGTTTCTCATGACTGATCTTGGTCCTCTTCGCTATTTTCTTGGGATTGAGGTTTCCTCCACTTCGATGGCTTTTC
This sequence comes from Lolium rigidum, assembly GCF_022539505.1. Classification (NCBI taxonomy): domain Eukaryota; kingdom Viridiplantae; phylum Streptophyta; class Magnoliopsida; order Poales; family Poaceae; genus Lolium; species Lolium rigidum. Next base: position 28,601,107 of record NC_061512.1, read on the forward strand.
TATCTCTCAGGGAGAAGTACATTCAGGATCTTCTTGCTCGTGCTGCTCTTGGGGATGAGCGCACGGTTGATACTCCTACGGAGCTTAATGTTAAGCTTCGTCCTACTGATGGTGATCCTCTTCCTGATCCCACACGTTATCGTCATCTTGTTGGGAGTCTTGTTTATCTTGCAGTCACTCGTCCTGATATTTCTTATCCTGTTCATATTCTGAGTCAGTTTGTCTCAGCTCCTACCACTGTTCACTATAGTCATCTCCTCCGTGTTCTTCGTTACCTTCGTGGCACGATCACTCGTCGCCTTTTCTTTCCTCGTTCTAGCTCTCTCCAGCTCCAGTGCTACTCGGATGCTACGTGGGCGAGTGATCCTACGGATCGTCGTTCACTTTCTGCTTACTGTGTGTTTCTTGGTGGTTCGCTTGTTGCTTGGAAGACGAAGAAACAGGTAGCGGTTTCTCGTTCAAGTGTTGAGGCTGAGCTGCGGGCTATGGCTTTGTTGATTGCCGAGGTGACCTCGGTTACGGTGGTTGCTTGCAGATTTTGGGGTCTCCGTTACGACACCCACTCCACTTTTGTCCGACAAGCACAGGTGCTATCGCATTGCACGTGATCCGGTCAAGCATGAGCTGACCAAGCATATTGGTGTTGATGCTTTTTATACACGTGCTCAGAGTGCGGGATGAGGTTGTTGCGGTTCATTATGTGCCTTCAGATTTGCAGTTGGCGGATTTCTTTACAAAGGCACAAACTCGAGCGCAGCATGACTTTTTACTCTCCAAACTCAGTGTTGTGGATCCACCATGAGTTTGCGGGGGGGGGGGGGTGTTAGAGTATATATCTGTATATTGTAGTTTCCCCATATGTTAGGGGGTTTTCTGCATATTTGCACCTGTACATGTACTATATATTGTGGCCTTTGGCCCCCTGGTAATACAACACGCATATTCCTCTAACATTCCAGTCGATAGCTCCGCTGTCCTGACTTGGATTGCTGTGCGTCTTCACGAATTACTTCAAGAAAAGGCTAGCTACTCGATTTGCTTCTCATTGAGCACTTGAATGTTACTAGAGTATGACCCATCGGTCCGGAGGCTAGCTACTCGATTTTCTTCTCATTGAGCACTTGAATTGAATGTTACTCGGAGTATGACCAATCGGTCAAAAGGCTAGCTAGCCGAAGCCTTCCGTATTGCCTCCGTTTGAAGCCACGCCCGCTCGCCTAGATGCCCCCCTTGATTTAACCTTTACATCGACCGAGATTCAGGTATTCATTGATGCCATCCTTTATTTGGTTGCCGGTTAACTCAACTTGAATTTTCCATCATGGGCACTCGGACTCGCGGAGTTTTAGCAACACAAGGATATATATGAGTTTCTTTGAAGCACCGAAATTGATCGACACTTCTCGTGACACACTTTGTCCGTCAAACAATTTTTTCAAACTACGGACTAACAAGTATGCACCGGCTGTCGCGGTTCTCAAACATTACTAAATCATTAGTCTCTGGTGTCATAACTTATAAGTGCACGATCCATGGACCGAGAGTTTCATTAGAATCACAAGCAACCAACCTATGAGAAGTACTTCAGCTTTCTATATTAGGGTTCATGTTGGTTTCGTCATAAATCATAGTTGGTGACCTGTTATGATGGGCTGCTCACCAAGTGATGATCTACACTTTTCACTCTGAAAAGAAGATTCTGTGCTCCCTTTCAATACTGCTAAACCATGCACATTATTCGTGGATTCGCTTGAAGAATATAAATAGGCCTTCTCTCAACATTTGAAGAACATGATTGGCTGGAAGACCGCTTATGATTATACTATTATGATGGTCAGACATCACTTCTAGGTTCAAATTTGTGCAATGTTTAATCTGCTATTCTTGTTCTATTTGTTTTTCATTCACACAAAACTTTGTGGATATTTTGAGTTCCTTGTACTTCCCGCACTTACGGCTTATATTAGATGCTACACATATGTGTTGCCGGTAGTAGCCGATGTTTTCATGTTAGTATATTTCTAGATCAAAATCTGCATCAGTGCATGGATCATGACACTAACATACATTCAATCAAATTGATTGAGATATATTCAAATTATGGATTCCTTTGTTTCATGAAACTTGCACCGGTTGATATGGAATTTTGTATTTTTCACTTCGGTTGTAGATCTCTTACCAAATTGGTATGCTTTGCAGCCGCTGTTGAGCTTCCTACCGCCGCCCACCGGCCTCGTCGCCGGCCACACGGTGAAGCTTGGTACATATGCCCACTTTTGAAGATTGTCTTGAAGAACAAGTACTCGAGAAAGGGTGTGATAATGGCTAGCTACGGGTATGCCGGAGGCTACCATGTGCCAAAGGGGTCCCATGCTTGGTTTTTCATGTGTATATGTCCTAAACAAACCTAAAACAATGAAAAAGTACATTGGTGGAACCTCGCATGGAGAAATCTAGGGGGTAGACCCGCCGGGGCACACATACCGCTGTTTTTGGGGAGAGGAGGGGGAGAATGACCGTCGGAGCACCGGAATCCCACCAAATCTTGCATGTGGACCTATGATATGTGTGAAATTATGGTGGAAGGTTTAATGGTGTAAAAATAGCTCCCCGGTGTGACCTTCCTCACATTTGGGCGATAACACTTAGTAGATTTTCCGAAGTGCGGATTGCTCCGAAACCCTGATATATGTGGGGGGATGAAGATGGATAGTACTTTTATATTGCAAATAGTATGTGTATATACACAGCGTATTAAGTAGCACTAATAAATAGTCATCAAAAAGTAAAACTAATTAAAAAATAAATATAAGTATTAGATGAAATAAAACAGAAAGAAAAACAAATGAAATGTCATATGTGGCATGGCAAAGGCAAAACACACGAAAAAGTCAGCGTTGCCGTGCATCCCATCTGGGTGCATGGCAAAGGGTGAAGCACGGCAACGCCCAACACCTTTGCCGTGCACCGAATCTTTGCAGTGCGGTGTGTTGGGCCATTGCCGTGGTGATTTCTTTGATGTGTGCTCCCTTCAGATGTTGTCGCGCGCCTTTTCTTTGCCGTGAGTTATGCTCGGTGGTGCAGGGTGAGTTATGCTCTGGATAGGAAACACTCACAACTCAACTATGGGGTGGATTGTGGATGGATTACCGAGGAAAACTGGAAAACTGATACCAAGATGATAAGGGGTGGCCCGATCTTCTCAGTAAGCAACGGTGGTGAAGATGATCACGGGGTGATGGCAGGGGAGATACACGACGATGAAGTGGAGGATAACTTGTATGACGCAACGAGATCTCTCGATTGGTCCCTGTCGCCAATGCAACAGCTCTCAACCCTGCAAGATATTCGCAACTCCACACACTTGCGCACGTAGCCGCCGACCACGAAGCGGTAAGTTGCAACCGTCTAATTCCCAATGGAACAAGCAGATCACACAAGACTTTTTCAGGATCTACACAATATCAAGCAATATGGTGTAGGGATTCAATAGTTTTGCTAGAGCAAACAACTAAGAACCAGGGTTTATCTTAAACGTGGTCTAAAGCAGCTAGGGGGACGTCCTGGGCACTTATATAGGTGTCCGGGATGAGTTCTGGTCAAAAAGATACAAAAATAACCGACCCAGAATAGATCTGGTCGAGACAGACTCGGACGAATCCGGTCTGGAATCCGGTCAACCGGACCAGGGACCGGATCGGCCGGTCTGGCGTCCGGTCAACCGGGCGGCAACCGGAAACTTTGCAACTTTCCGGTTTTCGTCCGGTACGATGCATCATATCCGGTTGGCGCCCGGTCAACCGGGCCAGGGACCGGGCTGGCCGGTCCGGGGGGCGGTCTAACCGGGTGCTGGACCGGCCTGGACTTTGTCTCCTCCTCTCGCGCATGCCTCCCGCTCCTCCCTCACGCGACCATGAGATATCTTCATGTCCAGCTCCATGTCCAGCTTCACGTCCATCTTGACGTCCGTCTTCATGTCCAGCCTGCTCCTCTACTCCTCCCGCGACGCTCGTCTCCTCTTGATACCCGATGACACATAAGTAATAGGACTTAGGCAGTATAAAGTTCTCATCAATCAAAGTACCGTTTAGAAACAAGTTCACCTGTTGTTTAAGTAGCTTCGCACGAGCCCTTGTAATTGGTCCAATCCGAACTTCATTGGACTTGAGCTTCACAACAGGTTCATCTTCATTAATCAATGATGGAGGTAGTGGTGTAGTAGGGATGTCCTCATCATCTCCTCCCCCCTTCAAAAGGCGTCGACCTCGATGCTCCAAGGTCTTCTCCGTCATATGGTGTCAAATCAGCAACATTGAAAGAATTACTAACACCAAACTCATCAACTGGAAGATCTATTGAGTATGCATTATCATTGATCTTGGCAAGCACTTTGTAAGGACCAAGCACCACGAGGCTTCAACTTAGACTTCCGCAGCTTCGGGAACCTATCCTTGCGAAAATGTACCTGCACCATATCACCAGGCTTGAACAACATCTCTTTGCGCTTCTTATTCATCCTTGCAGCATTGCTCTTGCCTTTCTTCTCTATCAACTCTTTAGTCTTCACATGGATCTTTCGCACAAAATCTGCCCTCTTGGATGCCTCCATATTAACTCTCTCATGTATGGGCAAAGGCAACAAGTCAAGTGGAGTAATGGGCTTGAAACCATACACCACCTCAAAAGGACACAGCTCCGTGGTAGAATGTACCGCCCTGTCGTAAGCAAACTCTACATGCGGCAAACACTCTTCCCACTCTTTCAGGTTCTTCTTGATCATGGATCTCAGCAGTTGTGACAAGGTTCGATTCACCACCTCAGTTTGACCATCAGTTTGGGGATGACAAGTAGTACTGAACAATAGCTTTGTCCCGAGCTTTCCCCAAAGTGTCTTCTAGAAGTAGCTCATGAACTTCACATCATGATCAGAAACAATAGTCTTCGGGACTCCATGTAGTCGAACAATCTCCCTGAAAAACAGGTTAGCAATATGCGACGCATTGTCGCTTTTGTGGCAGGCAATAAAGTGTGACATTTTAGAAAATCTGTCCACTACCACAAATATAGAATCATGGCCTCTTTTAGTACGCGGCAAACCCAACACAAAATCCATACTAATATCTTCCCAAGGTGTAGTAGGTGCCGGTAACGGAGTATACAAACCGTGAGGCTTCAGCTTGGACTTGGACTTGTTGCAAGTAATGCATCTCTTCACATACCTGTCCACATCCTGCCTCATCTTTGGCCAATAAAAATGATCAGCGAGCATGAGTAGCGTCTTCTCACGCCCAAAGTGACCCATCAAACCTCCAGCATGTGATTCCTGCAATAAGAGCAAACACACGGACGATTCGGAACACATAGTTTGTTAGCTCAAAACAAGAACCCATCATGTATGTGATATTTTTCCCATGCTTTACCAAGAGCACATAAGCGATATGGTTCAGCAAAATCATGATCAGTAGCATACAAATCACATAGCACTTCTAATCCAGGAATTTTAATATCAAGTTGAGTTAATAGCATATTCTTCCTAGATAGAGCATCAACAACAATATTATCTTTTCCCTTCTTATGCTTAGTAATGTATGGAAAAGACTCAATGAACTCAACCCACTTAGCAAGACGCCTATGCAAAGTAGATTGGGCTTTCAGATATTTCAAAGCTTCATGATCAGAATGTATGATAAATTCTTTTGTCCACAAATAATGTTGCCAAACCTCAAGAACTCTAATTAAAGCATACAATTCTTTATCATAGATAGGATAGTTCAACTTAGCACCAGAAAGTTTCTCAGAAAAATATGCAATTGGGCGACTCTCTTGCATCAACACACCACCAATTCCAATACCACTAGCATCACATTCAATCTCAAATTGCTTATTGAAATCAGGAAGTGCAAGTAATGGTGCAGAAGTTAACAATCGTTTCAGTTCATCAAAAGCATGATCTTGGGCAACGCCCCACTCAAATGCAACACCCTTTTTAGTCAATTCATTTAAAGGTGCAGCAATAGTAGAAAAATTGGGCACAAAACGGCGATAAAACCCAGCTAGACCATGAAAACTTCTAACTTGACTCACATTCATGGGAGTATGCCAATTTTGAATAGCTTCAATTTTAGACACATCTACTTCTACTCCATGCTTAGAGACAACATAACCCAGAAATATGACCTTATCTTTGCAAAATGTGCACTTCTCAAGATTACCATAGAGTTTACTATCGCGCAACACTTGCAAAACATGTCGAATATGTATAATATGATCAGATTCATTGCGTCTGTAAATTAATATGTCATCAAAACACACAACCACAAATTTGCCAATAAAATCACACAAAACATGGTTCATCAGTCTCATGAAAGTGCTAGGTCCATTAGTCAAACCAAAAGGCATTACTAACCACTCATATAAACCAAATTTGGTTTTAAAGGCGGTTTTCCACTCATCCCCTTCTTTCATTCTAATTTGATGATAACCACTACGCAAATCAATTTTAGTGAAAATAGCAGCACCACTCAATTCATCTAACATATCCTCTAAACGGGGAATAGGATGACGATATCGAATAGTAATGTTATTTATCGCTCTACAATCTACGCACATACGCCATGTACCATCTTTCTTAGGAACAAGAATAACAGGAACGACACAAGGACTAAGGCTTATGCGGATATAACCTTTGTCGAGTAGCGCTTGTATTTGCTTCTGTATCTCCTTCGTCTCTTCGGGGTTCGTTCTATATGGTGCCCGATTAGGTAGCGAAGCTCCGGGAATCAAGTCGGTTTGATGCTCAATACCGCACAATGGTGGAAGTCCTGCGGGTACCTCATCCGAAAATACGTCGCCAAATTCCTGCAAAACATTAGAAACACCAAGAGGAAGAGGGGTCATGTCGTTAGGAACCAAAACCGTACCCCTGTACAAGAGCACAAGAGGCATGGCTGTAGGGTCCTCACTAAATTCTCTCATGTCTTCTTTGGTGGCTAATGAGACTAAGGAATTCACTCTCTCACTTTTCGTTATATCACTCACAACATTACAATTCTCTCGCCTATCTAAAGAAGCATCCTCCAAGTTGACTTCAACTTTCTGACGAGACTCATTGACAATTTGCTGTGGTGTCATAGGCTGTAAATTAATTTTCTTGCCCTTGAACTCCAAGTGATATGTATTGGCACGGCCATTGTGTTGCACGTGAACGGTCATAGAGCCAAGGCCGACCCAATAGTAGGTGACACACCGTCATAGGAACAACATCAAAATCAATGCAATCCTTATACGGTCCAATAGCAAACTCAACACGCACCATGTGGTTTACCTTCATCTCACCATTGTCGCTCAACCATTGAATATAGTATGGATGTGGGTGCGGTAGATACTTCAACTTCAGCTTGGTACACAACTCCTTGCTTGCTAAATTGCGGCAACTCCCACCATCAATAATGACCTTGCAAGCCTTGTCAGGACCAACTAAAGCTTTTGTTTGGAACAAATTGCAGCGCCGAGTAGATGCACTAGGCAACACATTAAGAGCACGCTGCGACACGGCAATGGTGCGAGCATCAAACGGATATGCATCTTCACCATCAGTGTCATAGTCATCATCTTCTGGAGCATTAGGATCAACATCATCTCCAGTCTCGTACTCATTGTCCTCATTAATAACCATGACTTTGCGATTAGGACAATCTCTCTTGAAGTGACCCTTGCCACCACATGTATGACAAAGCATGTCACGGTTACGCGCAGTAGACACATTAGAGCCACTCGTACTTGCAGCAGATTCGGACTTCTTTGTGTTAGACACATTGGAGACCGGTTTGCTAGGCGGAGTAGAGTAAGGTGAGGAGCGTGTCGAAGGCGCCGGCGCCGAAGATGGGGCCGCGCGGGGTGTGAAATGCCCAGCTCCTGTAGCTCGACCTTTGATCTTTGCTTCGTCAGCCAACTGTGATTCAGCTTCTCTTGCATGATGTAACAATTGATTCATATTGGTGTAGCTGTAGTGACGAACAATGCCTTTAATATCATACTTCAAACCGTTGAGGAAACGCTGCATTGTCATCTCGAGAGACTCACGGACACGGCCACGCTGCATAAGCATCTCCATCTCCATGTAGTATTCATCCACAGTCTTCACACCTTGTCTCAATAGAGTCAGCTTATCATATATATTCCGCAAGTAATTTGTAGGCACAAAGCGAGAAGTCATCGCCTCCTTCATGGCACGCCATGTGCGTATAGGCTGCTCACGATCCTCTTCGCGGTTACGAACAAAAGCATCCCACCAACGCAAAGCATAGCCATCAAATTCGGAAGAAGCAAGCTTGATCTTCCGACCATCAGTATAATGTGGATGTAAGCTCCATAATTTCTCAATCTTGAGCTCCCAAGTGAGGTATTCTTCAACATTAGCTCCTCCTTCAAACTTGGGTATAGAAAACTTGGGCTTACCCAAACCATCTTCCTCATCTTGTCCATGACCATTGCGGCCAAGTGGAACCCAACCGCGAGCACGATTACCATGTGGCGCATCACGAGCATTGTGTGCGTCATCTTGAAGCTCAGAATCATCGTCATCGTCTTGTTGTTGTTGCGCGGTCAAATTCTCAACAGCTAAGCGCAAATCAGCAAGATTGCGTTGTACATCCGTCATTTGATCTTGAATTGTAGTGACGGTCACATGAGTAGAATCCAGCTTTTGGGAGATCTCGTCAATCTTCCCATTAAGCACATCGTCCTGAGCGCGGAATTCACGTCGCATCTCATTACGAAGAGCCTCATACTCCCTCCATGTGATGATATCTGCAGCACTCTTGTTTTCCTGGTTAACAATTCTATGATCACTAGCAGACATCGTTAGTAGATTAGTGCACTAAATCCAAAATATATGGTGGTACTCTCACAACTCACTCAAAAGTGATAAGAAAAGGAGATCTTACCGTTCCAAAGTAAATTAGTGTTGCTTACCACTTGTAGTAACAACTAGTGCACGGATGTAGCGAAGCGAATATCAAGGGTATAAGAACAAATCACACGACAAAGCAGGGTATATGTGGGGCTGTAGGTAGGCTACCTATTTGCACCAATAACAAGCTCTAGCGCTGACCGTAGACAACCAATGATACTCACACAAGGCGATATAATGGGGCAGTGCAACTATATGTGGGAAAGGTTGCAATGCACACGAGAGACGCTAGCAAAGCTCAACGAGACAGGCACAAGATTGCTCAACTACAGGTGCAGCAAAGTAAACTTAGGCCTTCACTTGATTCAACTAGCACGTCAATTTTCTTTTTGGATTTTTCTATTTGTAGAACACACGCAGCTATGTAGCTATTTTTGCTTCTTTTCGATTTTTTTTTGATTTTCTGACACAACTCCTTGATAACACGGCCAACAGAAATATGCAAAGCACCGATAACCTATCGAGCAGCCTGTCGAGCGGTAAAACTAGTCTCTTCTGGGGAAGTTCCTAGTCACTTTATATCGAAAGGCTGTGTCTATGGTTGGGAACAAGCACACTGTATGCTATGTGGACTCGAAGTAACAAAAACTGACACTAGACGACAAAGTAACACAAGACGATAGAGTAAACTCAAACCCTAAAATATTAGACGGAAGAAAATATACGCAAAAATAACTACGAAAAGCAACTAAAACTTGAAATTAGTGCAATCTAAGGCTATGGCAAACCCTAACCCTAATTTTTTTATGGATTTTTCTGGATAGGAAACACTCACAACTCAACTATGGGGTGGATTGTGGATGGCTTACCGAGGAAAACTGGAAATCTGATACCAAGATGATAAGGGGTGGCCCGATCTTCTCAGTAAGCAACGGTGGTGAAGATGATCACGGGGTGATGGCAGCGGAGATACACGACGATGAAGTGGAGGATAACTTGTATGACGCAACGAGATCTCTCGATTGGTCCCTGTCGCCAATGCAACAGCTCTCAACCCTGCAAGATATTCGCAACTCCACACACTTGCGCACGTAGCCGCCGACCACGAAGCGGTAAGTTGCAACCGTCTAATTCCCAATGGAACAGCAGATCACACAAGACTTTTTCAGGATCTACACAATATCAAGCAATATGGTGTAGGGATTCAATAGTTTTGCTAGAGCAAACAACTAAGAACTAGGGTTTATCTTAAACGTGGTCTAAAGCAGCTAGGGGGCGTCCTGGGCACTTATATAGGCGTCCGGGACGAGTTCTGGTCGAAAAGATACAAAAATAACCGACCCAGAATAGATCTGGTCGAGACAGACTCGGACGAATCCGGTCTGGAATCCGGTCAACCGGACCAGGGACCGGATCGGCCGGTCTGGCGTCCGGTCAACCGGGTGGCAACCGGAAACTTCGCAACTTTTCGGTTTTCGTTCGGTACGATGCATCATATCCGGTTGGCGCCCGGTCAACCGGGCCAGGGACCGGGCTGGCCGGTCTGGGGGCCGGTCTAACCGGGTGCTGGACCGGCCTGGACGTTGTCTCCTCCTCTCGCGCATGCCTCCCGCTCCTCCCTCGCGCGACCATGAGATATCTTCATGTCCAGCTCCATGTCCAGCTTCACGTCCATCTTGACGTCCGTCTTCATGTCCAGCTGCTCCTCTACTCCTCGTGCGATGCTCGTCTCCTCTTGATACCTGATGACACATAAGTAATAGGACTTAGACAGTATAAAGTTCTCATCAATCAAAGTACCGTTTAGAAACAAGTTCACCTGTTGTTTAAGTAGTTTCGCACGAGCCCTTGTAATTGGTCCAATCCGAACTTCATTGGACTTGAGCTTCACAGCAGGTTCATCTTCATTAATCAATGACGGAGGTAGTGGTGTAGTAGGGATGTCCTCATCAGGATCTCAGCGTTATTCGGCGTGCCTCAGTTAGCTAAAAATATTTCTAGACACTGCTTTGCCGTACGTGTGCACCGTAGACAGAGTAGAAACTGATCGAGGTTACCTCTAACTGACAATTGCATCTACTTGCCTGTCACGCGCGGAACACAAGTGGCAACAAGAGCACATGCTGAATTATTGCCTGCTAGTACTGGTTGCACACCAACTCCCATTACTTGGATAGCAATATAATGTTTTCATGCCATTCGTAATTCACACGATGGTATATACAGTACTTCTTGTGAATAAAATGTGTTCTCCGAATCAATCCTCAGGTACTACCTCAAGGACTCGGTGCTTGACGACGGCATCCCGTTCAACAAGGTGTACGGCATGTCGGCGTTCGAGTACAACGGCACGGACCCGCGCTTCAACCGCGTCTTCAACCAAGGGATGAAGAACCACTCCATCATCATCACCAAGAAGCTCCTCGAGCTCTACCACGGCTTCCAGGGCCTCGGCACCCTCGTCGACGTTGCCGGCGGCGTCGGCGCCACTGTGGCCGCCATCGCCGCCCACTACCCCGCCATCAAGGGGGTCAACTTCGACCTCCCCCACGTAATCTCCGAGGCGCCGCCGTTCCCGGGCGTCACCCACGTCGGCGGCGACATGTTCAAGGAGGTGCCCTCGTGCGACGCCATCCTAATGAAGTGGATCCTCCACGACTGGAGTGACCAGCACCACGCCACGCTGCTCAAGAACTGCTACGACGCGCTACCGGCGCACGGCAAGGTCGTGCTCGTCGAGTGCATCCTGCCGGTCAACCCGGAGGCCAAGCCCAGCTCGCAGGGGGTGTTCCACGTCGATATGATCATGCTCGCGCACAGCCCCGGAGGCAGGGAGAGGTACGAGAGGGAGTTCGAGGCCCTCGCCAGGGGAGCTGGATTCGCGGGCGTCAAGTCCACATACATCTATGCCACCGCGTGGGCCATCGAGTTCACCAAGTAGATGAGATCCGTCCCTCCATCCAGGCAACGTCCCACCGATATGAGGCAACGTTCCTCCATCCATTCTGAATTCTATCAGTGTCAACAATTTCAAAGCAAGATTCAACATAATATTCTAACATGGATGGAAAATAAGCTAAGTTTGATCCACTACGGGAAAAAACGCCATTGCCGTGCAGCAAATCGTTGCCGTGCGCCGCTGCACGGCAAAGAAATCTTTGCCGTGCGCAGCAAGCAGCACGCATGGAAACGACATTTCGCACGGCAAGGCCTGAGAGAAGCGCACAACAATGAATCCACGCACGGCAAAGTCAGCAGTGGCCCACGGCAACGAATCTTTGCACGGCAAAGACCAAACAAAGCGCATGGCAAAGATTCGACGACGACAAAGTCCATAAATGCCGCACGACAAAGAAGTACTGGACGACAAAGGCTCTGACGTTGCCGTGGCGAACCCTTTGCCATGCGGACAGAAAAGTTGCATGGCAAAGGGGCCTTTGCCGTGCGTTCCATTCTTTGTCGTGCGCCAACATACATTTTATTTGTTTTTCTTTCTATTTTATTTCATCTAATACTTATATTTACTTTTTTAATTAGTTTTACTTTTTTATGACTATTTATTAGTGTTAATTAAGACAATGTGCAATACAAAATTACTCTCCATGTTCATCCCCCCACATATATCAGGGTTTCGGAGAAATCCGTGCTTCGGAAAATCAGCTAAGTGTTATCGGCCAAATGTGAGGAAGATCACACCGAGGGTGCACTAATGTACTTTTTCATTCTTTTAGCTTTGTTTAGGACATATACACGTGGATAACCAAGATTGAGACCCTTTGGCACATATACCCGCAGCTAGAGCCATTATCACACGATCGAGGGTGTGCCCGATCTACTGGTTAGGGTTAGCTTTAGGGTTAGGGCTAGGGTTTAGGGGTAGGGCTAGGGTTTAGGGTCAAGGTAAGTATTTAGGGTTAGGTATAGGTTTAGGGTTTAGGGCTAGGGGTAGGGTTTATGATGCAGGGTTTTGCAGCTTCGATGTCAGCACGTGTAGTTAATGATTTAGGGTCTAGGGGTCTAGGGCTCGAAGCCTCCCCAGTTAAATGTTTAGGGTTTAGGGGAGCTACTTTTGCACCATTGCACCTTCCACCACACTTTCACACATATCATAGGTCCACATGCAAGATTTGGTGGGATTCCGGTGCTCCGGCAGTCATTCTCCCCTTTCTTCCCCAAAAACAGCGGCCTGTGTGCCCCGGCGGGTCTACCCCCCTAGATTTCTCCGCGCGAGGGTGCACCAATGTCCTTTTTCATTCTTTTAGGTTTGTTTAGGACATATACACATGGATAACCAAGATTGGGACCCTTTGGCACATATACCCGCAGCTAGAGCCATTATCCCACGATCGAGGGTGTGCCCGACACTACTAGAAAAAGGCCTATAGATGGAGATAGCACTACCGGCGCACCAGCAAACCCATGCGCCGGTGGCAAATAGTGCCGGCGCACCAATATGTCGCCGCGCCGATGATGGTGGCTTACTGCCGGCGCACGAACAAGACAGATGCACCGGCGATAAAGTTCAAAGAGAACCAGACCATGCCAAAACAATTGAGCCCCTTACTGCCGGCGCACCACCATGTTGGTGCGCCGTTGGTAAGAGCCATGATTTTCCCTCTCCCCCCCCCTCCCCATGGACCGCCTTTTCAGTTTTGAAAAAAATAAAAGAAAATGATAAAAAATTCAAAAAATAAAATCCTTTTATATGTCCAATACTTATGTAATCTATTTTTACTTAAAATTTGAAAAAATGAATTTCGATATATTATGCAAAATGGCGTCATCTTTCGGTAAAACGGGATTTCTGGTTGCATACGACCTCCGATGAAAAACTTTTTTATATCAAAATCTATCTACGCGAAATTTCATGAATTGATAAGCATTGTCTTTTCTGCTGTACTAGTTTGTTTTCTGCAGTACTAACTGTTAATTATTGGCAATTTTGTTAATATGATTTCTAATTGTTAATTACTACATTTTACAAAGGATTATTTCATGTACTCGATTTTTGGAAATTGTAGGATTATTGTAGGATCATTTCCTGATCCTTTATACTACATTTTTTAGATGGCATTAAAGTGTCGGCTGTGCCATAGTCACGCTGGACCGTGCGGGAACAGGAGAACTGAGAGGAGCTCTTTCTTCATCCGTCTGCATAGCAACTTCAGTGAGCACATGGTAATTGTCTTATTGTTTTTCCAACAAGCATGCTGATCATAATTTTAGTACTTTGTTCAAATATGAAGTCTTGTATTTCTTTTTTTTAGCATTGCCCCCTGATGTTTCTTTTACAATTAAATGCAGAGCCTGCCTTGTTTCGCAAGGGACAAGTTCTGTGACAAAATAGGGAACAAGCTTGTTATGTTTGCGGAAACTAAAGAAAGAGAGCTCTATGTGTTCAATGTGGCCCATGGAAACAACAACACAATGATATTCGGAGGTGATTATCAGAGGTTCTTGTATGACTGCAACATGAAGCATGGTGACAAGGTTAATTTGACCTTGGAAACTAAGGACCACTATATCTTACTACATCCAGTTAACAAGAAAGGATTCTCGAAAATTAGAGTTGATGGTAAATTACTCATTTTTTTTCTTACCCGCTTATTGATTTTGCATTACTATTCCCTGCTCTCTTTTCATAACAGTTATATTAATCCTTTTCTTTTCTATCAATTCTTTTAATTATTCAGAACATTTTGACTTTATGGACGTAGCTCGGGCTATTTCTGTAGCCCCTAGTGTTGACCTAACCAACAGCCAGATTCACAACATTAATTGTCATGTTGAACACTCTGGAATAGGTCTAGGCGCAGTTTTCATTCACTGCATGACTAAATCAGATGTTGATCAAAAGAGCATGGTAAATACCCTTAGTACTACAAGTTTACTAGATTTATGTCTCCTTTTTTGAACTTGTAGTTGCTATTGTTACTTCCAAGTTTTGTTTTCAAAAAATACAATCTGTGTTGGTTAATCATGGTACCATGTGTATTGCGCATCACAACCCTAAGTACATTGCAGCAAGCCTGGATATCCCCCGCAGTGGACATGCTACTCTGCAGATTGATGGGTCTGAAGAACAAACTTGGAAAGCTTCCTACTTCACCTCAACAGATGGTAGGATCCGTTTCGGGGATGGCTTAGCTGAATTTACAAATGATCAAGCAATTGACATTGCTGAACTCCATGCGATCACATTTCACAAGATCAATGGCAACATCTACATCAACTTCCAGAATGTGTCTTGAGTGACAGTGTTATGTTGGATGGTCGATATTTTATATATAAATATGTACTAGCTCAACCATGGAACTACCTAATCCCGCAGCTTTTGCTTTGCATATAAACAAAGCAAAGTTGCCTATCTAGTATGAAACTGCTTATGTAGTATCAGTACCATGGCTCTGCCTACTATTATGTAATAAGTACCTTGTAAGACTTCCGTTTGTGCGCGACTTATATGCAGTCTTCGATGACCTATCTTATCTACTTTTAATTCTTCTTCTTGCTTTTAAATTATTGTGTGTACTTGTCATGGTAATCAGAAAATACAAGCAACTACAGGTAACAACATCATAAAATATTTGGTACTGCAAAATATATTTCCTGTTACGAAAAACCTATCCATTAATCCAGTTGCTACTGAGCCAGGGACTTTATTATATCATTGCCCTATACTACCGTAAATAATTATATAAAACATATTACATACGAAATTAGTAACACAAACGGATTGTAGTATAACGGTAGTACTTCCCAATCAATTCCACTTCAAACGTCCCTAGTTTGATTCTCTTATAGGCCTGTTTTTTTCCTATTTGTTGAACTAGTTTATTGCTTTTCTACATTCACATTGACAACCTGGTCCTACCACTAATCAATGACAAACTAAGGTACCACGAACTTAATTTCGTCATCAGGATTATCCGTGACGGTTAACCATGACACAATTTCATGCCGTCATGCATGTATGATCATACGTGACAAAAAAACCAATCCGTCACCTACTTACCTTAATACATGACAGATCAGACATTTGTCATCAGGAAATTTGTCACTGAATATGATATCTGGCGTAGTGTCAGGTCTGACATCAGAGATAGGGGTGAGCAGTTCTTTTGTGATTCTTGTGCATCACTATCTCCCTCTAATAATCATTCCCATATTTTCTGGTGTCCAAACCATCCTTTTAAATTCCATGCATGCATGAGCAGATCTTATTGCTTTTGTTTTAAATTAGTGTCTGCATCATTCAATGGCAAGTGTTTATTATGAACATGATTGGTCTGTCAATTTTCAGATTTTGGTGGCTCTTTTAAATGCACTTATGTCATTGAAGTTTTTCATCCTTTGGTCAATGCATCTAGGGTTGTCATTAGTCTCTTTGATGCTCTTGGAGCAAATACTTGTCATCCGCTAAGTAACAGTGGAGGTTTAATCCCTATTTTTATGTACAACTTTTAGACCAGTCATCGCTCATTTTATCTGGTGCAGAGTGCTTTTCAGGCTGTTCATTTTGAAATTTTGAAATTTTGCATACACCACCACCCAAAATTCATTTCCCTAGCGATTTAGAATATGGTATGCCCTATGTCATTTTTTTTCTCCAGTCATTTGCTGTCAAGAAAGTGTGTGACATCTCGGTTGTTTCTTTGAGAGATTGCGATGTTTAGCCGACTCACACCGCCGTGCGAACTGTGCACTGTTCGTACGGCTGGCGTCCTAGCCGACACTTTTTTTTTCTCTATTCTATTTGATAAGACTTCATTTTATATGCCAATTGCATAGTTAGAGTATTTTATTTTACCACTGTAACCTTATAAATTTTTATTCCTTAAAGTACCTGAGTATGAAGCCCCAAGCTATATGTTCTATGTACGTTTACATCTGCTGGTTATAAGTCAGGTAATCAGCAAAGAGGGTTTGAGAAGAGGAAATAGCTGGTTGTTGTGGTGTGGCTTTCACAGTTGGTTATTTGTCAGAAAAAGTTAAACCTGTTCGTTCCCTGCCACGGTCCTAGAGATCTTCCATGCTTATGTTCCTTTTTTCATAGAATTATGATTAGCTGGAAAGCACAATAGATAACTTAGGTTATATGACAACATAAAGGCCTCTGACATATTTAAGAGAGATATAATTTGGATCTCTCTTAAATAACAATTTCTACCATGAGAGTTAGCTGCAGAACAAACAAATCTTTCGAAAGCACCTAATTAGTACCCCTTTAGTAGGTATTTGAAGATACCATGGTCTTCTTTAAATTATGCTACTCCACCTATTATTATCAGTATCTATGTACAACCCTTCTTTAATGTGGGTTTGGGACAATTTCTGAGATTCTTTAATGTGGGTTTGGGACAATTTGTGTTATGTTTTTTGTTCTATTTTTGTTAATTTCCGGTGTTGGTGCTGCAGGTGTGTAACATCCCAAATTTCAATAAAAAGAAAGTTAGAAGAATTCCAGAGAGCAAAATTTCAAACCAACAAAAACTTTTAAATTGCATATAGTGCCATGCATAGGACTTGTGCATTTGAGTGATATGCCATGATGATTGTTATTATGTGTATGTGCTAAACCCTAAAACCATAATGTGATCAAGTGAAGATCACAAACCAAATAAATCAAAAGGAGAAAGAAATCAAATAAGAGAAAAACCCTAAAAACCCTCACATATGGCTTATGCCATTTTTATAAATTTTTACCCTAGACCATTTTGCTCTTCACCATTAGTTGAATAATGTTACTAAAAACTTATTAGAACTTTTGGAATCAAAGAAACACAAAACAAATCAAATTCAAACTCGAATTTGGATCACATATGATAATGGTCAAATCTGCCATTTATAGTCTGATCCCTACTTTGAGCCCTTGCAATTCAAAATTTTCAAACTAAACTTTCTCAATTCTTTGCACCCCATCCAAGAGCACATCAAGGTGAACAACTTTTGTAAAGACCACCATGCCAAATTCACTTTGGAACAAATTCTATGCTCATGTAAAGTTGGAACTTTTTTTTATGTGGAACAATCTCACACTTAGCCAAATTTGCAATTTTTTGAATTGGACAATTCCACCACCACCCATCTTTCTCTCTGGTCAAATACAACTCAACCAAACACACAATTTTCAAAGCTTATAACCATTTGAACCCACTCAAATTTGGGCAATATTTGCAATTCTCAAATAGGGAACAATTCAACACTATTCCAAATAGTGATCTACTCAACCCTAACCTGCCCTAAACTACTCTATATTGTCCCCTGGCTCCCTCTCTCTCTCTCAATGCACCATAGTAACCCTAGGGAGGCAATGCATAGAATGCATGCACACCAATGCCGGCCATGTCGCCACCTCGTCGAGCCCCCTCTTTTCTCCCAACTTCTCCTCACTGGCCCTGGTGCCACAGCTCGCCACCGTGCTCCTCTACACCTCCCTAGCCAAGCCACTGTCAAGCTCGACGACGACCAACGCGCGCCCAGAACGCGGCAGGATGCCGCTCGGGTCGTGCGTGGACACGCCCTGGCCACCTGCAGCCTCGCCAGCATGCGCTCGCCTTGGCCCCTCTAGCAACGGGTTGAGCACCGTAGCGCCACCTTAGACCCGCCAGACACGCGCAGAACAGCAACCCTGGACCGCCGCCGCCGGAGACGACGACACGATCCCGTAGACGCCGCCGCCAGACATGGAAGCAATGCGTCGCCATCCAACGCCGCCCGACCGTGCTGTCGCTGCCATTATCATCGCCTGGATACGCGGAACGATCCTGCGCCCTCGCCTTCAGCATCCTCCATGAAAATATCACCGAAATGATCAAGATAGTTGTCATCGATGAAATCATCCCCTTCTTCATCCTCTTCCATTATAACCCCTCTTTCTCCATGCTTGGTCCAACAATTATAGCTTGGCATGAAACCCTGCCGAAGCAGGTGCAGGTGAACGTCTCTTGAGGAAGAGTAACCCTTCTGATTCTTACAGCCAACACATGGACAGATAACAAAACCCCCCTGCTTGTTCGCATTAGCCACTACGAGGAAATCTTTCAAACCCGTAATGAACTCGCCGGAGAGTCGGTTACCGTACATCCATTGCCGATTCATCTGCATTATTATAATATAAAATATATAATTAACCATCATGCATTTGTTAAACTAACTAGCTACAAACAATAGAAATTAAACAATGAACTACACACATGCATATTTTATCAATGACACATGAAAGGTTCAAGTTGCTAACCGCGATCGAGGAGGAAAAAATAAATGAGGAAGCTCAAGTGTGGCTCGGACACTTCATATCATGTTTGTTTCATGCTCTTGGGGCATTTCATCAAACACCTTGTGTGCATAAGAGGAACCAAAAGCAAACCTAACACCCCCTTGTGAAGTTTGTGAAGAGAAGTGGAACCAAATGGCTAAGTGCAGTGAGCTGAGGTCCATTTATAGGGATGGGCCTTTAGTCCCGGTTGGCCTGGCCAACCGCGACTAAAGGCCTTCGGGCTAGGCCTGAGGACCTTTAGTCGCGGTTGGCCTGGCCAACCGCGACTAAAGCTCCCCCCGTCCACCAGCTGGCCACCGAGCGCGCTGGGCCCAGGTCTTTAGTCGCGGTTCACCTCCCGAACCGCGACTAAAGATCCCATTAGTCGCGGTTCCTATATTTTGGCGACTAATGGGGCTGGACGGAAGCCTCTTTTTCTACTAGTGGGTGGAGGAGCATAGGGAATGAAAATGGAGAGATCATGAGCACATCTGCACATGGCATAGAGACGAAATGGAGTGGTGGTCCGATTTCTCTTCCTCCCCATTCTTCTCTAGCAATTTACTTTTTATCTATTTCATTCTTAGGAGGTTTTGTTTTTAACAGAACATCTGATTATTTTTCCCTGTGTTGTTTGCATCAGCGGTGTTTGATGCCATTAAACCTAAGCTGATTTCTCTCATAATTTGATTTGAGGAATCATATGATAGTTTATCCTGATTTTAACAACCTGATTAGGCATAAGCAACACTATTTTCTAATTCATGATGCAACTTTAGTGAATTCTAGAATCTTTTCCTTAAATGTGATTAGTGTCTGTCAGGCTGACAGTCGTTGCACTTATTTTTTTATTGTACAGAAGTAAGTCCATAGAAAATGAAAATGAGTTGCTTGAGCAAAACAAAAAGGATTTGAATGGAAACATGGGCAGGCTGCTCCATTCAAGTGAGTTTCCTTCAAATTAAATTTCATCAGAGATCATTTGACATGCTTGAAAGAATTTGTATTACTGATTACTAGAAGTTAAATCTCCATATTTTTTATTATGGTTTCTGGAGTTAAACAGGATATTCAAACTGTATTGCATTTTATTTTCTTGCATTATATATGATCTTCTCATGTAACTTGTTCTAACAGCACCTCTTTTGCATATTTCAGTTCATTACATCATCATGTTAGTCATGTACTAGGAAATGATGAAGTCACTGCATTATTATTATTATTATAATCATCGTAAGACATCCCGGCTTACAGAATGGTGATGGTTTGTCTAAATTGAGGAAGAGACTAGAGAACAGTACCATGGAAAATACCAGGAATGTCGGTGCGTCATCACAACATTTTCTCCACTGAGGTAAGGTCCCTCGCTCATGCTGCAACCATGTGATTTATCTTACTCCTCCAGCATGGTAGTTTTTTTATTTTTGTTGCCCTCATTTGTTTGAGCTTCTTCTAGATTATTAGATGTTTGGCTACCTATTTAGAATTTATGTTTTGGGTTGCAGAATATATGGGATGAAAGGTCATAGCAGTGGTACATTTGGAGTCAGTTTATAATTTTTTTTTAATTTTTTTCTGGGTTTGTTTCTCTCGCTGGAAGTCATGTGTAGGTTAGGCTATACTTTTCAGAATATACTATCCATTTTTGGATGTTCCTTGAGGTACATCTAAAACAATGTGTGCTCACAGATGAGATGGAGCTTGGGATTCTATTTTTGGAACAGTTGTCCTTTTTCAAAAGAGGTCATACAAGATTAAACTCTAGACAGATGATTGATGCCTCAGGATAATGAAGATGTTGTAGTTAGCATAGACAATGGTACTTGGTAGAGAAAAAGTTTATCAACATTTGTTCCTGCTACAATAGTTATCTGTGGTACCATGTATTTTGTTCATTTTTTCACCAAGATGCTAATATGTATTTTGTTCATTTCTTTACCAAGATTCTAATATGTATTTTGTTCATTTAAGCTGTTGTGAAGCTGGTTCCCCATCAGAGTGCCCTTTTGAGATTGATGCTGAAGACACCGGGCCTCTACTCAACCTTGCATGTTTTTCAATTCCAGAATGGTGACACCGCCATCATAGTTGTATCTCTCGCACTGTTTGTTTGCCTGGTCCTTGACTTGTGATTCTGTTCGTTGAACCGATGACTGCCCTGGACATTGTGTTTGCTTCAGCTGAAGATTTATTGATATATTATCCATATAATGTGAAGATTTTTCTCAAGATATATGGCAAGTATCTTCAAGGACAAGTATGCAGGTTCTTAAATCAAATCTTCTCCAGTTACTAAAAAACTTTAGAGCAATGGTCGGATCTTATTCTTCTTTTCTAGATTTACTTTTGACCTTTACTCATCTTATTTCCCTTCATTTTTTTTCTCTTCACTTTGCAGGCTTGGCCAAACCGCTTTATAGATTTGGTTATTTGACTTATTTCAAAATTTTGATTGAGCTGCTTCAAGGGCATCTTGGTTTGGTTGGATTGGTCTTGGTTCTAAATTTAATGTTATTCCTCTACGTACTTAAATGGTTTAGGGCCCTTTCCTTGTAAGGAAAGAAATAATCTTGGTTCTAAATGGTCCAAGTCTGGGTGAGTTGTTGGGGCTGTGTTGTGCACTCTAGCCAGTTCTGGTGATCATGGGGGCGAGTTCCTGGTGGTGATGCTGTGAGTTCCTTGGATGGTGCTGGGATGGGCCGAGATTGTGCTCGGAAGTGGCTTTCCCGAGATTGTAGATGTTATTTTTTGGGCAAACATGACAATCTGCTCTATTTTGTACCTGGGATGTGTACATCTTGACCATGATTAGGATATAGAAGAGAGTTCTTGTTTTCAACTCCTGGTTTCCTCGTTGTTACTTATGTACTCTGACTATAATTTGAGTTGTGGCTTTATTCTGCCAAGTGCCCCCAATCATTTTCCCTGCATGGTGTTTTGATCCCAAGTCCCAGATGTATTGAGTTCTGATGACTTTGTGCGCTGATATTTGTCCAGAACTCTCGATAGAAATTACACACGGGTTTTTAACCATTTCCTCTTATATATTCTGATTCTTTGGGTTAGTCACTGGTGGAAAAAGGGCCTTTGGTCGCGGTTCGCAACTGCCATTAGTCGCGGTTGCGCAACCGCGACCGGTTTTAGGCCCCCCCTAAACGTGCCCCCCCCCTAAACCTGTTTTCTGTTTAATTTGTATTGTTTTATTTCTTTTATGCTTTATTGTAATTTTGAAGGAGTTTCACGTATTCTACGGTACTACATACATGCATATGAATGTACAATTTCAAACAAATTTGAAATTAGAACCAAAAAGAATTCAAGAGGAATATACAATATATATTCAATATCATCTGACCATATACAAGTTTGAACAAGTTTCCATACATAATTTAATGCATGTATAGTTCTACGTCCTCGTAATGGTGTTCTCCTTTAGGATCGAGGACTTCCCTCCTGAACCATCCAGCTAGTTCATTTTGAAGTGGTCGGAAGCGAGCTTCTGGACTAAGCATCATCCGGAGGTTATTCCTCTGAGCATTGAGATCACTCGGAACGCGCTCAGAGGTGTATCTCCGGATCATCTTACAGACATAGTATCCACACAGATTGGTTCCCGGTGGCTGAATATCGCTACCATTCTTAGCCTTTGACCGCATGAAATTTAGCTCTTTTTTGAATTGACCGACCTTTGTATCTGAGAACCGTCTCCAAACCCTACGAGGCAAAGAAAATTAAATGAACAAGAGAGTTATTAGTTAATTACTTGAAGCTTAATTAGGAAAATGAATGAAATAGGCCGATCGATATAGAGCGAAAATGAATGAAAACAATTACTTTTGAATCATTTGTCTCATGTCGGCCCACTCCACCTTATCCATATTCAGAGAGTCGTGGACGAGATATTCTGATTTGTCAACTTTAATTACTAGCAGAATCCAGTGGAACCTGCAGACACGATACATGCACAGTACGTCATGCATAACTTATCGATTAGCCGGCCACATACCATGCATGGAGTAAACAAAAGAGAATGTGCTCAAGACATAAACACTCACTCAAAATGGTAAGGAAATAGAATATCACTTTTGAGTTCCTGCTTTTCAAGAAACCGCCACAGGTCTTCCTCCACGTCGGCGGGGTGATGCTGTAACGTATATCCATTAACGATGTGTGGGTCAATGAACCCAACATCATGGATGTTCCTTACTCGCATTCCTTAATCTTCAATCTGCATGTATAATAGCGGACACAACAATATAGTTAGGACATATATATATATATATATATATATATATATATATATATATATAGGTCTGCTATTCTCGAACCGGTTCGAGAATAACTATTCTCGAACCCTTTCTGAACTTCCCACTTATTTGGACGTGAACTTCTTGACGGAACACTATAATTTCATGTTTTTTGCGGACAATGTTTTGAGGCTGATTTTCAAACCGCTTAACGGAATGATACATATAATATACCGTTGGATTCATATGAAAATTTCGCAACTTTTTCGTGTTCATTGTTTTCCCAAATTCTATATTGTTTAAAACTAATTTTAAATATACAAAACAACGTTTTCGCGGATTTCCCTTTTTTCGTGCAGTTTTGGGGTTTAATTTTCAAACGGTTTATCGGATTTATGCTTATGATATGGCGTTGGAAAGCTGTTGACTAGGCGCAAATTGTTCATGTAGGAAGTTTTTCCAAATTATTTATGGTTTAGGAGCAGATTCGAAAATACGTGATTCCGATTTCCGCTTTTCTCTGTTTTTCGTACTGTTTTTTGGACCTTATTTTTGAACCACTTGTCGGAATGTTCCAAATGATATTATGCTGAAAAGATATTTGTTAGGCGCAACTTTTTCATGTTGAACTTGTTTCAAAATTTTAAACGAGTTAAGTTTAATTTTAGAAATACACACAAGCGGACATAATGCCGACACAAGAACATTTTGAAATAGGCTCATCCAGATTGATTAGATGTGGCATTGTGGTGTGTTGGAGTATTAGTAGAGTTATATTAGTGCTAATTGTACGTAGCTCCAGTCGATTTGCACAATGAGAGGTCGTAAGAAGGATTTCTATGTGTATGATTTCCGCCCAGAAAAATAGAGTGCATGAGGTGCTCGATTATGGAAGTGAACTTCCCGATATCTTGTTTGTGAACTTCCGATCGCATTATAGAAATTACAAGCATGTTTAAAATGAACTTCCTACATGGTTTAAGTGAACTTTCGCGCCCGGTACAAAATGAAGGTCAACAAAAGTAAATTTTCGGCATGTTTGTGGTGAATATCCTCCGCGTTCAAATTTAATATTTACAAAAAATAAATTTCAAACTTCCTGCATGTTCAAAGTTAATATTGACACAAAATAAATTTTCAGCTTGTTTAAAGTGAATTGTCGCATGGTACAAACCAAAGTGAATTTTGACAAAGATTATATTTTGGTAATGTCAAAGGTTAACTTCCACGCGGTACAAGGTGAACTTCCGTTCTAACAAAAAATATTTTTCGTCTTGACCAAAGTTAATTTTGACAAAAAAAAAATTACTTCTACGCGGTACAAAGTAAACTTTCCTCTAATCAAAGCGAATTTCGACAAAGAGTAACTTTTCAGTATGCCAAAGATGAGCTTCCATGCAGTACAAGGTGAACTTTTGTTCTTACCGAAGTGCATTTCAATAGAAAATAATTTTTTGAGCATGGTGAACTTCCGTCTTTGAATTCCACCATATTCTTAGTGAACTTTGACATGTAAAAAAAAGTAAAAAGACTTCAAGAGCGCCAGAACATCCCAGAATTGAAACCCATAAGAACTCACTGTTTGAATGGGTTAGTATCGTACATAACATGCATATCAAGGATAAATTTCTGGGATTAAATAAGTGAATAATGTTTGCGAGGATAAATTGAACATTTTTTAGACAACAAAAAAGTGAGTGCCCTTGGAAGACGAACATAACATCCATATCAACATGCTAAAAAGGGCAGGGAAACCAATATTCATGCCAATTATACCGCATAATTTGTTACAAAGTGATCTTTTCTCAGAAAAAAAAGTGAACATCACAAGCTGTAGAAATGAAATAATCATCAGCAACGGGACACAAAAGCACAGCCTCATTCCTGAGCATCCAAACGTGCGCGCATGAGTTGGACTCCGGACACTGGTCCATTGGACTCCCGGCATAACGCACTGGTGGACTCTCCAGCCTCACGCACTGGACTACCGATGTACGCACGGCTGTAGCGGTGGACTCCGGGAGAAGTGTAGTGGACTGCCATGCTCTGGACATATGTTTTGGAGTAGATGGTGCATCTCTTAATTTTTCCGTGAAATTTTCTCTTTTCTGCACATTGACCGGTAGCAATGAAGGTATGTTATTTTCGACAAGAAAATATAAACCCGGCTGTAGATTAAAAAAAGGTAACTCATATTTGTTGGTAAAACTGAACTACTTGCGCAAATAATTAGTGAGCTTCCGGAAAATGTTTCAATGAACTTCCAATCTGTATTCACTTCACCATGTGGCGGAGACACACGATACCAAACTGAACTACACAAGATAGTAGAGTGAACATCAGGAAATCAACAGAGTAAACACAAATGTTGCCTATAGAAATCAATCCAAAGTTAACGCAACATTATTATATCATGCGAAATAGGATGATAGTAAGAGATAACATTGTGCCATCAAACATTATAAGGAAAAACACAAGGAATCCAATAGCACACGTGCATCCTACTCCGAATCATCTAGTGAACTCACGCAAATGTAAAACAAGCAGTATCTTCCAGTATTATGAACAAACTTCATTATTTATATAAGACGAACTTCCACTATACAAACAGAATTGAGAAAAAAATGAAAATAGCAGTAGATGTGAACTTCGCAAATTAATAGAATTGAGCTTCACAAACTTCTCAAATAAAGAACCGCTGTAGCTTAGCTAGTGAACTTCCTATTTTTCCACTTTTTTTTACAGTAAATAGAACTTCTATTCCAGGTCAAAACAAAGTGGGTGTACACTACTCTATTTCTCACATTCAGTGTCCATCATCGTTTCATACCATTATATACATTCGTATATGCACTTGGTTTTACTAACAGACTAGTTTATACATACATGGATGAAAGGGTTGTATGAAGCAATGGCATGCAAATGCTTGTTGGGAGACAAACTAAGAAATAAAAAGGAAATGACAAACATGAGTTGGACGATCGTAGGCTACCATGAATTGTAATTAACTCTAGCTTGTGTTGGACTTCTTTTTAACTGCAATCTATGATTTTTTTAACTGGACTTATAATTTTTTTAATGAGCTTCTAGCTCTGGCATAGTGAAATCTTTGACAGCATATAATAATTTATTGAGAAAGAAAAATGAACTTCAGCAACAGACAAGGTGCACTTCAGGACCTCATTATTAGTTCAAGTAGCATCAGCATACCAATGTGGACGAAATAGGAAAGATAGCGTAGAGATGAGTTAAGATATTTAAAGTTCAGACCATTCAGTGAAAGATCAAAATAAACCTTGAAATTAAACACGGACGGACAACACTCACCGACTATATAAAGCTGAACTTTCACACCGAGAGAAAGTGAACTTTCATTGTGGTTTGGCCGACAAAATAGTTGATGAGGCAACTCCCGTGAGAAAATAGACAAACTTCCCCATGGAGTATTACCGGATATAGCATAGTAGGCTTGATCAAGTGGTGTACCTTACATATAACAAAAAAGGTAGCATAAGGATACTAGTAGACAGTGGTAGATGGTCAAGAGCAAATGAAATACTAGATAATGTTTTTATACATCAAAACAAGATTGAGCTCCTCAACAATATGCATTTGTGTTCAAATGAACTTCATTTTATTTTGCGAGTGAACTTCACTTTTACAAAAGTGAACTCACCATTACCATTTAGTTTGTTTCATAGAAAAATGAAATGAATTATCACGGTGTGCAAACTGAGCTTCCCATTATGTCCGAAGTGAACTGTCCAAAAAAAGTGAAGATGGTTCGATTATATTTGAACCCCAATGCGGCAGCCAGGTGCTCGGTCAGCCCCAAGAAGACATACAACTGATCTACTACGGAATGAAGTGTGAACTTCCAGAAATGAAGATAAATTATCACGAATATTGAACAGAAATATCAAATTGATCCATCTGCACTCCCCGAGCTATACTTTTTATTTCTTTCATGTTTGTGGTTTTAACTAAAACTGTAGACATAATAGACTTCCTGATAATAAAGACGAACTTCCCTTTCTAAATAATGTGAACTATACTAGTCCATACTTAGGTTGTACAAGTGGACTTGCATTTTAAATAAAAGCGAACTTCATAGTCTATGAAACAATAAATTTCCAAACAAAAATGAGTAAGCTTCAATCGTCTAACATTTCCTCAAATACAAAGCTAGCAAATAATCTTTATGTGAAAAATCACACAAGGCAACAATTAAGAAATATAGTGAAACACCAACATTAGTTTTAATATCTGAATTTCTTGCACTAACTCTCTGAACTGACTGCGCATGCTTTCTAAATAGGCAGAACAGTCATTATCTAAATTTGCAATAAAGTCACTAGCTAACTGCAGATTCAATCAATGCACACTCACTCATATAACAGTTAACAAACTAAGTTTCATTGCCGGAATTTGATATCTATCAAGGTGGACATCTTAACCTATACCAGCTATTAACGCCATAACGGTTGGATTGACATGACATTGCTGCTGGTGTACGTGATGGTCGCCAAGGGGTCTTCGAGGCCTTCCTTAATGGCCAGTAGCCTAATAATAGGACGAGACCAACAAAAGACTAGTAATAATCAAGAAACTAACATTTGATTGCCTTAAGGTTCTAGCACACAAACTCGGCGAGCAACTTCTTAGAAACTTTGTCACAACTATACCTATACTGTGTGCATACTGCAGGGATGTGCAAGTGAAGTGATTTAGTTTAACATTCTAAAATCGTAGCACACGAGTGAACTGCCCGGATGTATGGAGTGCACTTCCCTGATGTATTTTATTTCTGGCAACAACAAAAGGAGAACTTCATGCTACACCAAGTTACTTATGACAATCATTCAGTGCTACTTCAAATAAAAATGAAATGAACTTTTTCTCGGGAAAGTATGAAACACCATGGTGTGGATGGACTATAACATAAATTAACTCAGAAATGATGTTCCGTATGTACATCTAGTGAACTTCTTTTTTCACAAAGTATACTAACAAAATAGCCTACATCAACATAATCTGTACCAAACTGAACTTCCAAATTTTCTATCAGAAATAGAGCAACAACACATTCGGGTACTTCAATTATCAGCAAGAAATAGGAATCAAAGTAGAGTAGAGAAGTGGAATTTAGTTGAACGCACCGGTTCACATCGGTTGCAGCGAGTGCACTTCAGCTCATATCAGCATACATTCGCATCGGCAAGCGAGCCGGCAGCAGCGAGGCGGTCAAGGCCAGCATGCGGGCGGTATTTGGGTGGCGGCACGACGGAGCTTTGGAGACGGAGGTGAACTCCACGGCAATGTGTGCTGGACCGACGACCGTCGTGAGGTGAAATCCCCGGCGGCGTCCGAGACGAGGAATGCAGGGAATGGATTTGGGGCGCCGCTGGGGCGGCTGATCGACTCCATGGACACAGGCGGTGGGCTCGGGTGGTCGGGAATGTTTACTCCAGTGGCTGGGCCGGTAAGAAATTCACACAACGCGGCACAAGTTACTGAAGCAGTACACTAGTAGCAAACACACCTGCAGCATACGCTTTGCCAACAAAGTAGTAGTTTAGACCGATGGAGTCATAATTCGGACGGAATAATTTGCTAGCAGCTCAAATCTGCACGTAGACAGTGCATATCTTTGATTTGAACTGAACTTCATCGATAAACCAGAAAAAATAGTTTCTCCTTCTTAGTAGGTAAATGCTGTAAATAAAACCCGCACGCTAAGAGAATTTTTGACTAGCCATTTTTCAAATAAAACTGAACGAATTTCAACGCCATATAGAGGGAACTTCGGGCCTGTTCGAAGTGAACTCCCTAACTAAAATTATGATTTTGTGACATGTTTAAGCGAACTTTCAATGGTGAAATCCTAGCCAAATCAAAGTAAATTCGACCCAATCAAATAGCACTTCCAACCCATCTGAACATTTTCACTCTCCAAAAAAATAAACGAAGGATAAAAACCTTCCTGAACTGCTAAGGTTACTGTGTTTTGTTTTTACAGTGAGTACGATTACTGTTATTCGCAGAAGAAATATAGATACTGACCAATCTCCATCAGGAACTGAGCTACTTCATCCAAACAAAAGAAGAGCATGAATTAGAGCCGCACTTGCAACCACGGGAGGACCTGCAGCCAAAATATCTCCCAGCTCGTTGTGCTACCGCTTGTGAGCACTGAGCAAGATCCTGATGCTTGTCAGGACTCAGCCCACGCATAACTTCTCCACACATTGAGATGTGAAGAGGGGCAGCAGAGTCCAAAAGATTTTGAACTTTTCTGAATTCCGAACTACTCGCTAGCTAGCCAGATATACAGTTTAGAGGATGTACCGTCCTCGTCACTGTATGTTGGCCTCCACTACTTGGTATCGCTGCAGTACACAGTGCAAGGGAAGAACAAATGCATGCTGCACAATACCACACTGAACCTCCTAGCAAGAATTTGTGAGCTTCCAAAGTACACTCCTAGATAATTCACAAGAAAATGAACTTTTTTGTTGACAAAGTGGATTACGCATATGTACAGACTGAAATTCCAAATAAGTTCTGAACGTCATATGGCATCAAATACAACAGAGAAGGTTTCATACGGAATCAAAGTAGAGGAACGGGGGCTCCAGAACTCGAGGCCATACCTGGCGGCGGCAGCACATCAGATCACTGGGGATATGCCGCGGCACAAGAGGCAGAAGTCCGGTTGGCAGTTGCATCTGTGTACAGGGGCAGCGCCGGTGGACCAAGGATTCGGAGCCATGGCTTGGGAGTTTCAGAGGCGTGGGCGCACGGGTTGCAGGGGATGGGGACGGCGCCGGCGGCCGACCGATTTACAGGGGATGGTGGCGGCGTGCAGGGGCTCTCCGGGGCGGCGCGTAGAGTTTCTCCGGGGCGGCGCGTAGAGGCTCTCCGGGGCGGCGCGTAGAGGCTGGGCGGGGATTCGCCGCCGCCGCCGCGGGGAAGGAGGCTGGGCGGGGATTCGGCGCGGTTGCCGCCGGGGAAGAAGGCTGGGCGGGGATTCGCCGCCGCCGCCGCGGGGAAGAAGGCTGGGCGGGGATTCGCCGCCGCCGCCGCCGCGGGGAAGGAGGCTGGGCGGGGATTCGGCGCGGTTGCCGCCGGGGAAGAAGGTTGGACGGGAGTGGGGGTCGTGCAGCGAGGTGCCATGCTTTTTGAGCTGATATGGAAGAAGGTGGGGAAGTTCAGAAATAGAGACGTATGGGTGGGGGTTAGGTGGGTTTTTTCGGCCGGTTTGGTTCGGGGTCTCGGTGGGTTCGGCTACCACAGGGGGTTCGAGAATAGCTATTCTAGAACCCCTCTTAAGGGGGGTTCGAGAATAGTTGGGCTCTATATATATATATATATATATATATATATATATATATATATAGTGCAGGCAATATGAACGAGATGGGGTAGAAATAAATCACTTACAGAACGTAGCAACTGATGATAGATTTGTCGAGCTCGCGCAGATTGAAAAGCTGGAACAATTCACTCAGATGAATTTGTACAGAGTAATGTTTGAAGTGATGCTCATATCCAACTTCCGCATAAATATAATCTTTGGCGTTTTTATGTTTTATGTAACCCTTGTACCAGTTCAGCAGACCTTTCATTTGTGGAGGTAGATCCTCTTCCTGCGCAGGCTCGACGAGAGGCCCATTCTTCACATATGAAAGTACTACCTCCTTCACTGGCGCCTCATCAAGGCCTAACAGTTCACGAAGAGTAATACCTAAGTTGGCCGCTTGTTCTCTGGCACTCGTTACAGTCAATCCCTGTGCTGCCGCAGCTTCTATGATATCGGGGGCATCCGGACCGGCGGCTGTCACTATAAGCGGGGCAATCGATTGTTTACTTTGTTCCCCGAGATGGGCAACTCGTTTCCCGCTTTGTGCACTTTCTAATTCCGCTTTCTCGGCCTCCTCTTTCTTCTTCTTGAACATGCGTGCCTGATTCTTTAGTTCACATGCATAGTCGTCAGGCAGATTCTTCGCGGCTTGGGACGGTGTGTTCAAAAATGACTTAGCCCACTTCTTCACGTGCATAGTCGTCAGGCAGATTCTTCGCGCGCGTTAGTACACACATATTTATTCAAATCAGTTAGTTTGTATCACCAGAGGCTCAATGTATATATATACCTCGGCGCCGGAGGTGGTTGCTACTTCCAATTGAAGATCGTCGTTTATCGACGTTTCTTCGGCATCATCTTGCTGACGGCGCCCTTCATCTTCACCCTCAAGGTTCAGATAAGAAGAGATATCATCTTCTTCTTGTCCGGTCGGCACATATAGAATATCGCCTTTTATGATGCCGAAAATATGGTCTTCAGCGTCCGGATCATAGTTGTCCATAATCGGGTCAGCTCTATCGTCCGCCATATGTCAGTCCTGAAAACATGTAGTCAAAACAAATTAATTGTGTATATGCATTATCATATCTCTTCTACATATAAAGAGAGAGGGCGACGAGGGAGGCGAGAGGGGGGACGCAGTGACCGCGGGACCGAGAGACCGGTGGCGGTGGCGAAAGGGCGGTGGCGGTGACGCGTATTAGATGTGTATATGCGGACGATCGACCTCGCCTCGCAGTGACCGCGTGACCGAGAGACCGGTGGCGGTGGCGAAAGGGCGGTGGCAGTGGAGGTGGCGGTGCCGATCCTCTCTCTCGTAAAAAAACAAAAAAACCCCGCGCGTATACGGAGGGGGCGGCGAGGGCCTCGCCGCCCCCTCCATATACACGCGGGGTCGGTGGCGAAAGGGCGCTGGCGAAAGGGGGGCGGCAGCGGCGGCGCTCTCGGGCGAGGGCGACGACGTAGAAGACGACGGCGATGGAGATTGAGGCGGCCGGAGAGGCGTTCGCGGCGCGCGGAGACGTACGGGGCCGGGGGGCAGCGAGGTCTTCGAGGGCGGCGGTGGCGGCGGAGATTGAGGCGGCCGGAGAGGCGTTCGCGGCGCGCGGAGACGTACGGGGCCCGGCGGCAGCGGAGGTCGATCGGCGCACGCGCAGCCTGTCGGCGTGTTCGAGAGGAAGAAGATGAAGTGAAACCGCGCGGGCGCGCGAGTAATTATAATTACGTGTCTTTAAGCTTTATTCCTTACAAAGTTACCATCATAGATTGGTTAATTTTTAGAATTATATTGTTTTTCTATACGAAATTCATAAATATCATGTACCTACTCAACTTTCATGATCATCGAACACAAAAAAACATCGGATTTATTTGTTAAGTTAATTATTTTAATTGTTAAGTTAAAAAAACAAAAAAAACAAAAAAAAACGAGAGAGGCAGGCGCCTATGGCGCGCCGCGCCCACTCTCTCTCCCGCGGCGCGCGCGCGGTACGGGTGTGGGCGCGCAGTGGAGGTGTGCGGCGGTGGTTAGGGTGGGCGGCGCCGGCGGAAGGTAGGGTGTGGGCGCGCGGCGGCGCGCGGAGGTGTGCGGCGGCGGTGGAGGTGTACATGTGCGGCGTCGCGCGCATAGTGTGCGGCGCGCGGCGTGTGGTGTGCGGCGGCCGATGTTCGGCGTGCGCGGACAGAGACGTCGACGACGTACAGGGGCGAGGCGGTCTTCGCGGGTGGCGGCGGTCGATGGCGCGCGTCGACGTGCAGGGGCGTCTGCATCGAGGAGGCGTCGGCGGCGTCGTCGAGGCGGCAGATCGTCTCTCATAGTACACGAACGGGCGGAGGAAGAAGAACTGGCGCGGCCGTTCGGCCGCGCGATATTTATAGCGAGAGGGCTTTAGTCGCGGTTGGTGACCCCAACCGCGACTAAAGCCTTTTTTTCGCCCCATTTGAGGTTCCCGCGGAAAATGACCTTTAGTCGCGGTTGGCCTGGCCAACCGCGACTAAAGGCCTTTTTCAAAATTATTTCATTTTCTAAATGTGAAAAATAAAACTAATTCATGTCTAAATGTGAAAAATACAAAAAATATATCAAAAAATTCAAAAAAATAAAACTAATTCATTTCAAAATATTAAAATTACAAATTATATATCAAAAAATTAAGAAAAATAAAACTATTTCA
This sequence comes from Lolium rigidum, assembly GCF_022539505.1. Taxonomy (NCBI): domain Eukaryota; kingdom Viridiplantae; phylum Streptophyta; class Magnoliopsida; order Poales; family Poaceae; genus Lolium; species Lolium rigidum. The sequence continues at coordinate 28,634,561 of NC_061512.1, forward strand.
TTTCAAAATGTTTAAAATACATATAATATATCAAAAAATTCATAAAAATAAAACTAATTCAATTCAAAATTTTAAAAATACAAATAATACATCAATAAATTCAGAAAAATAAAACTAATTCAATTCAAAATCGTAAAAATACAAATAATATATCAAAAAATTTAGAAAAATAAAACTAATTCAATTCAAAATTTTAAAAATACAAATTATCAAAAAATTCATAAAAATAAAACTAATTCAATTCAAAATTTCTTCCCGGCCGCCTCTGTCTTCTCGTTGGCCCCCTCTTCCCGCCTCTGTCTTTCCGCCGACCCCCTCTTCCCGCCTCGTCTTCCCGCCATTTCTTCCTTGTCTTCCCGCCTCTTTCTTCCCGCCACTTTCTTCCCGCCAATTTCTTCCCGCCTCTTTCTTCCCGCCACTTTCTTCCCGCCTCCCGTCTTCCCGCTCCCATTTTTCCCGCCATTTGTCACTACATATATGTAGCCCGGCTTGGCCAGCATTATCACATCTCTACAATCTCTCATCACTCTCTCATGGCTTCCACCGCACCCACTCTAACCTACCAGCAGGTGGAGGAGCTTTGCGCCTCGAACTACCCTTGCCCACCGGGCTACCGCGTCCCCGCCTGCTGGAGCCTAAGCGCCGGCGGCGTGCCGGTCCCTCCCGTCCCTCAGGGTACTGCGCGCCGGGCGGCCATCACGAACCACTACTACCTCGACCTCACGCCGGAGCAGCGGATGAATCCCCGCTGGCATCCCGATAACCAGCATACTTGGGACGCCTTCTTCATCAATCGGCGTGAGAGGGCGCTCGCCAGGTATGAGGAGGACGGTCCGCCTCTCGGGAACTTCCACGAGGCCGGCCGTCGGCTATGGTGGTACGGCCGGACTCGCGGAGCGTCATGGACTACATCACGGCCGGCGATATCCCCCGCCTACGCTACCCTCGGTTCGAGCCACGAGCGCCGCCCGACGACGGCGACGACAGCGAGCGACGACGACGGTGGCAACTTAGAAGGTGACGACTACCGGTACAACGGCGGCGGCTATGAAGACTACGAGTATGCATATTATACGCCTAGGCAGGAGTATGAGCTGAATCACTCCAAATTTCATGTATCATCGGTGCTATCTCGAGTCAATTGAATCATTCGAAAATGGACACCAAACACATCACGGGTAATATAATTCACATGATCCATTCAACAAAGTTTGGTACAATAAATTATTACACATCATCTTCCCTTGTGTCCCTGCTTGCTTACGATTGTGCCGTATCCATGGAGCATCCTCATCATTTAACTTAATGCTTGGGTCGGTGTTCACTTTGAAGGGCGGAATTTCAGCAAACATTTTATAATCTTCTGACATGTCTGTCTTGTCCTCCACTCCCACGATGTTTCTTTTCCCTGAAAGAACAATGTGGCGCTTTGGATCATCGCATGATGTACTGATCGTTTTCTTATCTTTCCGTTTCCTCGGTTTGCTACTCATGTCCTTCACATAGAAAACCTGAGCGACATCTTTCGCTAGGACGAATGGTTCGTCAAGGTAACCAAGATTGTTGAAATCCACCATTGTCATTCCGTATTGCTGGTCCACCTTTACCCCACCTCCTGTTAGCTTGAACCATTTGCACCGGAACAAAGGGACCCTAAAGGAGGGTCCATAGTCAAGTTCCCATATCTCCTCTATGTAACCATAATATGTGACCTTTTGCCCATTCTCGGTTGCTTGCATCAAAGCGGACACCACTGTTTTGGTTGGTGCTCTTTTTATCTTGGGCGATCGTGTAAAATGTATTCCCATTTATCTCGTACCCTTGGAAAGTCGTTATAGTCGAAGATGGTGTCTTAGCCAACATGTACAGCTGATCTACAACATGATCGTCATTCATTAAATGTTTTCTCAACCAAGCTGCCGAAAGTCTCCATGTGGGCCTTCCTAATCCAGGATTCGGGCTTCACGGGGTTGTCCGAGCGTAAAATATTCTTGTGTTTCTCAAAGTACGGAGCCACCAAGCTGGAATTGGTCAGAACTGTGTGGTGTGCTTCGGTCGAGAGAATGGCCGTCCATACATATCGTTGATTTCCTTCCGATCGTGCCTTTTCCACTTAGTCTCCCCTCGTGCCGCGATCGAGGAAGACCAATCGGCTTAAGGTCAGGAAGAAAGTCAACACAAAACTCAATTACCTCCTCATTTCCATAGCCCTTGGCGATGCTTCCTTCTGGCCTAGCACGGTTACGAACATATTTCTTTAATATTCCCATGAACCTCTCGAAGGGGAACATATTGTGTAGAAATATAGGACCGAGAATGGAAATCTCATCGACTAGGTGAACCAGGAGGTGCGTCATAATATTGAAGAAGGATGGCGGGAACACCAACTCGAAACCGACAAGACATTGGATCACATCGTTCGTAACCGTGGTAGAACTTCTGGATTGATTACCTTCTGAGAGATTGCATTGAGGAATGCACATAGCTTCACAATGGCTACTCGAACATTTTCCGGCAGGAGCCCCCTCAAAGTAATCGGAAGCAATTGCGTTATAATCACGTGGCAGTCGTGAGACTTCAGGTTTTGGAACTTTTTCTCCGCCATGTTTATTATTCCCTTTATATTGGACGAGAATCCAGACGGGACCTTCATACTGCTCAGGCATTCAAAAAAGATGGCCTTCTCTTCTTTGGTCAGAGCGTAGGCGGCACGACCTTGAAACCGTTCCGGATGCCGGTCATCGGGGTCTTTCAAACGTTGTCTGGTCCTGCCGTGCTTCCTTTGTATCATTTGTCTTCCCATACACGCCCAAGAAGCTTAGGAGGTTCACGCAAATATTCTTCGTAACGTGCATCACGTCGATTGCAGAGCGGACTTCTAGGACTTTCCAATATTCTAGCTCCCAGAATATAGATTTCTTCTTCCACATGGCTGCGTGCCCGTCAGCTCCCTTCGGAACTGATTGTCCGCCAGGACCCTTTCTAAAGATGACTTTCAAATCCTTGACCATATCAAATACCTCGGCACCGGTGTGTTCCGCGAGGCTTCGGCCGGTGATCTGCCTTGCCGTTGTAATGCTTGCCTTTCTTTCTTACTTGGATGAATTTTCGGAAGAAATCGACGATGCCCAAGGTACACGTTCTTCTTACAATTTGGCAAATGTACACTTTCAGTCTCATGTAAGCAGTGCGTGCATACATTGTATCCCTTATTTGACAGTCCCGAAAGGTTACTACGAGCAGGCCAATCGTTGATGGTTACGAAAAGCAACGCTCGTAGGTCAAATTCCTCTTCTTTGTGCTCATCCCACACACGGACACCAGGTCTGCCCCACAGGTGTAAAAGTTCATCAACTAATGGCCTTAGGTACACATCGATGTCGTTCCCGGGTTGCTTCGGACCTTGGATGAGCACTGGCATCATAATGAACTTCCGCTTCACGCACAACCAAGGAGGAAGGTTGTAGATGCATAGAGTCACGGGTCAGGTGCTATGGCTGGAGCTCTGCTCGCCAAAAGGATTCATGCCATCCGTACTTAGACCAAATCTTATGTTCCTTGCGTCAGCTGCAAAATCTTTCAACTCTCCGTCGATCTTTCTCCATTGCGTTCCATATGCGGGGTGTCTCAACTCCCCGTCGGACTTACGGTCCTCTTTGTGCCATCGCAACAACTTGGCATGCTCTTTGTTCCTGAACGGACGTTTCAACCGTGGTATTATAGGAGCATACCACATCACCTTGGCGGGAACCCTCTTCCTGGGTTTCGGCCCTCAACATCGTCACCAGGGTCATCGCCTCGATCTTATAACGCAATGCAGTGCATACCGGGCATTCATTCAAATTCTCGTATTCACCGCGGTAGAGGATGCAGTCGTTGATGCATGCATGTATCTTCAGAACCTCTAAACCTAGAGGGAAGACAACCTTCTTTGTTTCGTACGTACTGGCGGGCAACTCGTTATTCTTTGGAAACATATTCTTCAACATTTTCAGCAAGTTTTCAAATGCCGAGTCAGCTACACCTGCCTGTGCCTTCCATTTCAGCAAATCCGGTGTGCAGCCCAGCTTTTTCAGACCATCATCGCATCCGGGGTACAGCGCCTTTCTGTGATCCTCTAACATGCGATCCAAATTCTCCCTCTCCTTTTCAGTTTCGCGAGCGTCTCCGTGCATCAGCAATGGTCCGACCAAGATCATCAACGGGATCATCACGTGCCTCTTCTTCACCTTCCCCTTCACCTTCCCCTTCACCTTCAGCATCCTCCATGAAAGTATCACCGAAATGAGCAAGATAGCTTTCATCGATGAAATCATCCTCTTCTTCATCTTCTTCCATTATAACCCCTCTTTCTCCATGCTTGGTCCAACAATTATAGCTTGGCATGAAACCGTGCTGAAGCAGGTGCATGTGAACATCTCTTGAGGAAGAGTAACCCTTCTGATTCTTACGGTTAACACATGGACAGATAACAAAACCCCCCTGCTTGTTCGCATTAGCCACTACGAGGAAATCTTTCAAACCCGTAGTGAACTCGCCGGAGAGTCGGTTACCGTACATCCATTGCCGATTCATCTGCATTATTATAATATAAAATATATAATTAACCATCATGCATTTGTTAAACTAACTAGCTACAAACAATATAAATTAAACAATGAACTACACACATGCATATTTTATCAATGACACATCAAAGGTTCAAGTTGCTAACCGCGATCGAGGAGGAAAAAATAAATGAGAAAGCTCAAGTGTGGCTCCAACACTTCATATCATGTTTGTTTCATGCTCTTGGGGCATTTCATCAAACACTTTATGTGCATAAGAGGAACCAAAAGCAAACCTAACACCCACTTGTGAAGTTTGTGAAGAGAATGGCTCCAAATGGCTAAGTGTTGGCTGCTAGATGGGTATATATAGGGGAGGGGCTTTAGTCGCGGTTGGCCTGGCCAACCGCGACTAAAGGCCTCGAGCACCTTTAGTCGCGGTTGGCCTGGCCAACCGCGACTAAAGCCCCTCACGTGCACCAGCTGGCCACCGAGCGCCCTGGGCCCAGGCCTTTGGTCGCGGTTCGCCTCTCGAACCGCGACTAAAGGTCCCATTAGTCGCGGTTCCTATAGTTTCACGACTAATGGGGCTGGACGGAAGCCTGTTTTTCTACCAGTGAGTAAGTCGTATATAAAAAATTCAAGAATAGCTAGCTCCCGGTTTGCAATGACAATAATATTCCGAAGATTTTTGTTTCAGATTTTGAGAAAGCTTGCTCATGGTGCAGCTGGTAGGACAGGTTCTGTGCCTAGATCAAACATCCCATTACCCAGGTGTGTGAATTTATATTATTTTATCTTTTATCTTCAGCTCTGGCTATGATGAGCAAATTTTGCAACACACTGTTTGTAACATTGTAGAAAACTATTAACAATTCTGATCAAACGACACATGATTTATTTCTTGGCAAGTAGTTGTTGAGTTTTTTCTAAAATGAAATAGCCACTAGCGCTGCTTCATAATCTATTTTTTGACAGTTCGATCCCTTATTTTAGATAACCGATATGGATTATTTGAGGAAGTAAACCTTTGAACCACTTGTCAAATAATATGGAGTGTGTATTTTGGAGAATTTATGTCATGTATTTGTTCGTTTCCAAGAAGATAAGTTATCTAAATAACGATGTGTCTCGGACGCCTCTTATGAATGGTTGACTTACTTCATGGTGTTGTTGGCGACCTAAGGTCACAATATTTGCATTAAAAAGAATGGAAACACACTTATGTATTTTCAAGATTATGTTTATAGGTATTATCAAGGGTACTCCTCGGTAATGCCCTCCGATTGGGGCTTAGGGTTGATGGAATCCTTTAGGCTGACACGAGACATCGGTTCACAGACAAGCGGGGAGAGCGATTACCTAGGTTCGGGGCACTCGATGAGGTAAAACCCTTACGTCCTGCCTGTCTGATCTTGATTATGAAAATATTGGGTTACAATGGGGTGCCGAAGGGTTCGGCTGAGATCTCGTCGAGAGGCTAAGTGCTGCGGCGACCTAGCTCTAGACTTTTGGTGGCTAAGATTGATATGATTGATCGTGTCCCTCGGAAGCCCCTCTCCTGGCCTTTATATAGGAGGCCAGGTCTCAAGAGGTCTAACCGAGTACGACTAGGTTTACAGTAGTCCTAGCTCTAAACTTTCCTTGTTCGACTCCTTCCTTGTCTTGTCCGCCAAGGAATATTCTACTGCGCCATCCAAGTGGCCCGCCTGGCCATCGAGTACCTTCATGGGCCTCCAGCTAGATCGTATAGCGTAGGGTAATATCGGTTACCTGAAGGGTAATGCCTACGTCAGTAGCCCCCGAGTGTCTAGCCGAACATAGTTCGGGTAGAGACTAAAGCATGCCTTCACCTAATGTTCTTCTCCTTGATTGTCCTTGTCCATCTTATATCAGCATCATCTTCTTCTATCGGGTGCGCGTCCAGCGCTCCCGATGGGAGTAGCCCCCGAGTCTAGGTACGGATGCTTGCAATCCATGTGTAGACTCAAGTTGTACCACTCGAATGTTTTGCTCTGCCGAAGTTTTTCGGCAGATCTTCATAGATCATCCGATATATTTATACTAAGGCTTGTATTTTCCGCGCATAAGGGATAATGAGTAACGTGCCCAACTTTTGCTGGTTAACTGCCGATGGTAAAACAACGTCACCCTACACAGAATCAAGTCCCCGGGCATGATCCTGGAGTGTAAAAAAGTTCTATCGGGTGCGCATCCAGCGCTCCCGATGGGAGTAGCCCCCGAGTCTGGACACGGGCGCTTGCAACCGGGTGCAGACTCGAGCTGAGCATTCCATCCTTTTCTTCAAACGTTTCTTCTCAGGAATATCTTCGAGTCTTCATTTTATCGGGTGCGCGTCCAGCGCTCCCGATGGGAGTAGCCCCCGAGTCTGGACACGGGCGCTCGTAACCGAGTACAGACTCGAGCGTGACCATCCGATGTTTCTTCATTTTTCTTTGACTGCTCACGACAGTCACTGTTGACATATCACTGCTGTGGTTTGACTGACAAGACATGACCTGACGGGCCCACCCTAGTTCTGCGCGGGCAGTTTTTAGGAAGTGACCAGTGCACGCGCACCGACCGAGGCGTCTCCTCGATTTTCGCATGTCGTGGGAATAATGGGCCGCCGGTTCCGTTGCCACATGTACAGCCAGATCTGATCCACCTCCCACGATGCCTATGAAACTATGGCCACGATCTTGCATCAATTTCTTCGGCATAAATAGAGGGCCTCCTTGCTTTTACTTTTTACGCCTCCCACTGCTCATCTTCTCGCCCACCCTTTCCTGTCACCTCTGTTCTTCCCTCAAGAGCTCCACGCGCCATGGGCAAGAAGAAGAGCACCAGCGCCTCAGACGCGGCCAAAGTCAGCCGCGACTGGAGCGCCTCTGCCATTTCCAATCGCGACGTGAACAGGCTGCGAGCCCTCGGCCTTATCTCCTCATCTGACGATGACATTCGTCTTCCAGGTGCCATTTCTCGCCCAAGGCCTCCGAAGGGCTTCACTGTTATGTTCGCTGCTTTCTTATTCCGTGGCCTCTCTCTTCCTGCCCACGAGTTTCTTCGTTCCCTTCTTTTCTTCTACGGGATTCAGCTTTGGCAGCTAACCCCAAACTCCATTCTCCACCTTTCTATCTTCATCACTGTCTGTGAAGCCTTCCTCAGCATTGACCCCCACTGGGGTCTTTGGAGGAAGATCTTCTATCTGAAGCATCAATGCCCCCCCCCCATCGTCGGTGGTGTTTGCTTTGTTGTCAGGAAGGAGGTCGACTACTTCGACTACCCGATGAAGGAATCCGTCCAGGGCTAGCGCAACAAATGGTTTTATCTGCGAGACCCCTCGGTGCCTGGGTGGTGCTCGAATCTCCCTCCTTTCGAAGATGTACTGATAGCTCATCCGAAGAAGTCCTGGCGAAACGCCCTTTCTCCCGAAGAGAGGGCGATAGCTGATAGGCTGTTTGACCAGGTCGTCATCCTGAAGAATACGGGAGGCTTGACGATGTGCTGCACTGAGGTAGTCTCAGTGTTCTTACAACGTCGAGTGCAGCTGCTAATGTCTCGACCCCACCAATTGTGGCTTTATACTGGCAAGGACGACAAGTCAAGGGTCAGCTCTGCCGACCTGTCGGCTGATGAACTCCGAGATGAAGTCCGCCGCTTGACGTGCCTTAGTATGAAGGACAATATTATCTTGACATCAGCTCATCCCCCTTATGATCTAGACCATCTTCCGACTAAGGTAATTCTTGCTGTTTCTTGCTTGCTGTTGTTGTTTCTTTCTTCACTGTGCTCTACAAGCTTTCTTCTCTCGATAGGCCTCCACCGTTGCTCAATGCTATCCTCCTACGCCGGAAAGCGGTGTGGAACCAGAGGATGACGATGATGACTCCGAGGAGACCGAGGACGTCCAACAGGTCCTTGAGGACAGCGATGTCCAAGAGGATGAGGCTGCCGAGGATGATGCCTTCATCAGGAGCAGGCGACGTAAGCAGATAAACAAAGATTTTATTACAACGGCTGAATCAAGTCCTAGCAGACAAGATAATGATGCCGTTGGAACTGCTCCGCCTTCTCCTGCTAAGAAAGGTTCGATGGGCTTTTTTGCTGCCGAAGATGACCTGGACCTGTGAGCATCTATATCCCTTTGTGACTTATCCTTTGTTGTTTTATATGCTAATCATCTATTCTTCTTAAGCAGCTCTGATGATGATGACGTTCCTCTCGCAAAGAGGACCAAATTATCCTTTGAAAGAACGACATCAGCTAAGGAGCCAAATCCTTCTCCCGCCAAGTCGACGCCGCCCCCACGGACGACTGTAGAGAAGATTCCGATGTCGAAGGTTATTCCTTCCGGCGACGCTCCCACCTCATCGGCTGCTCGCGACCACGTAAGTGTTTTATTTGTCTTGATTTCTTTCTTGCTTCGCCGAGTTTTTTTTATCCATCTGAATCTTCTTGGTTTTCTTCGTTGCAGCCGATTTATGCCACAGTTGATGCTGTGGTAGACTTCGCCGAGCAGTTCACCCGTCTCGAGTCTGAAAACGCTCAGCTTCGGAAGACCGTAAAAACTTCGGCTGATCAGGTGCGGGAGGCCAACAGGCTTGCCACCAACGCTAAAAATGAAAATGTCTTGCTGAAGGAGGAGTTGAAGAAGCTGAAGCGATAGATGAAGGACGAACAAGATGCCAAGCGCGAAGCTGCATCCGCAGCCGACAAGAAGGAAGGCGTCCTCCGTGAATCCATCACGAATTTATTGGGTAAAGTTCTTGGCACATAGCTCCTCTTTTAGCATTTCCTTTCTGGTTGCTGATCTGTCCTCTTTCAGAGGCTGCCGATATAACCATAACACGGGAGCGCATGCTTCGGGAGGATTCTACATCTGACGCCCTTTCTCTCGCCGCTGAGTCCAACGTCCAAGTTCTTGGGCTTCTGCAGAAGACTAAAGGAGCATTGTCGAGGCTATACTCGATGATCTTTCCAAAGGTGAAGCAGGACAAGACTCTTGGAGAGATGGCAGATGCTTTCCTCGTCGACTCTTCTGAGCCTGTAGAGGTATTGAAACGTCGTTCCCGCTTGTTTGGGGCGGTTCTTACGTTCCAGCTGCTGATGAGCCATGGGATGGGGTCTGACTTAGAGAAGTTGTCTAAGGCATTACCTGTGGACGGCGACAATCATTTAGTCGAACTTGAACCCTTCAAACGATCGGCAGTGACATGTGCTAATCAGCTCCTCAAATTGGTTGATGAAGCAAAGACCAAGTCTGCTCCTGAATCTGCCCCTGGCTCATCATCGGCTCTTCCCTGAATACTTGCTCCATTAATTGTAAATAAGACCTGACGCAATTTGTCTTGGCCCTGTTTTATTTTGGCTCTGTTGCCAGTTTGAACAATCTTTTGAATGTAACATATACACTCCAGTGCTCCCAATGGGAGATTTATGTTAATGCTATTCTGAACCGAAAGTTGTACTGCAGATTCCTTCATCTTCTTCCCGTGCCGAACCTTTTCCAAATTCTTCGGCTAGCGATGAATCTGGCCTTGTTCGTCGTTTACGTGACCAAGTTTCTCGTTTAAATAGAGATATTACCTCCCTTCACGCGATGGCAGCGTTGGTGAAGAAAAAGAGTGAAATAGCAACTGCCATTGAACAACATGCTCTCGATCGTCTTCATATCGCTACCGAAAGTTTGGGCTATAAGTGTTAACCCATCTTTTGATTCCTGACGAAGCTTGGATGTTCTTTTAACTGATATTCGTTCCTTTACAGTCGTATCTTCAGATAAATCCAAGGAGAATAGGAAGCTCCATGAAAAGGTCGAGGCGATGACTGGCGTTGCTCACCCGAAACACGATTTATGGTCGCATCGTCCGAAGGCTGTTATTGTGTCGAAGTTCGAGCATCGGGCAGAGAAGGTGAACTACTACTTTGATAAATTCCACGCTCATCTCACGATGGTTTGGAAGACTTTGTTCCCTCTGGACCAAGCACCCGAAACTCTGTCTGCTTTGTTTACCCGATTCAAGTCTCCTGAGAGGATTCGACTGCTGGTGCGGAAAGAGCTCCTGGCTGGTGCTGAACTTGCCTTTGCTTCAGTATTGGCATGTCATCCATCTTTAGACTTGAAGGCCATAGCAAACACCGAGAGAAGTTTAGGCCAGTATTATGATATCGCTAGAGGTCCTGCATATACCATCATCTCACGGATGGAGACGGGTATCGAGAGAGATCTGAGGGCCCAAGGGAACCAGGGAGCCCCATCGTGAATGTAGTAACCTTGTACCTGCATAAGATTGTTTTGTGTAAATTCAACGTGTGCTTTGCACATCATGTAGTTCTGCCGAATTTGCTAATTCGATCGATAATTTATTGTCGAGGGCGGCTGAGTGATCAATTCAACTTGCTCTCCCGAAACTTTGTTGTAATTTGCAAATTAATTGCAAAGTCGATATGTAAGTTTTGTAGGAGCGATACCCGTCGACTTAATCGAGGGAATTAAACGCTTGGCTTCGTCACGCGGTGCACCGGTTTGAGCCTTATTTTGTGATAGTATAACCATCGACTGCAGCACTCGCATATTTTCTCGAGGCTTGGACTGGTTGTTTTGTGTGTCACTAATCTTAGCTCCCGCTGAGAGTATTTAATTAATTACACTGTGCGAACGTGTTTTTTGCCAGCGCTCCCGATGGGAGTAAGAGCCAATGACAGGGGCCCCGAATGATTTGTTTGGATGATGAGGCCTGGATCAAAAAAAGGGTAGAAAACCTGATTAGAATTTTATTCATAATGCAAAAGCAACCTTAAGGGCTGTCGAATAATAAAAACAATTGTATCCTATCTATAGAACCGTCGCAACTGTGCGATGTTCCATGGATTCTCAACGTCTTTTCCCGAAGTTGGGTTTTTGAGCCGATATGCTCCTCTTGGTATCACTTCAGTGATGATGTATGATCCTTCCCATGGAGATTTGAGTTTCAAAGGTCTCTCTTGCTTCAGCCGCAGTACCATATCTCCAACATTAAAGCTTTGACTGCATATTCGTCGGCTGTGATAATTTCTTAACGCCTGCTGGTATACCGTCGTTCTGGCCAAAGCAATATCTCGAGCTTCATCGAGGAGGTCCACAGCATCCTGCAGCGCGATGTTGGAAGAGGATTCTGTGTATGTTGTCACCCGAGGAGCTTCGAACCGAACACTACAAGGGAAAGGCCTACTGCCGGCGCACCAAATAGGCTTATTGCCGGCGCACCTAAGCCCGCCGGTGCGAACGGGCCGGTGATAACAGCTCATTGCCGGCGCGCCTGGATGTTCGCCGGCGGTAAGGCAGCTACTGCCGGCGCACCGGCCATGATTCGCCGGCAACTACCATATTCCACCGGCGCACGTGTTGCTGCGCCGGCAGTAGGGATGCCAGCACTGGCGCGTGCTTTGTGCGCTGGCAGTAGGTAATGTAGGTTCGCCGGCAGTAGCAGTCGAAAATACAATTTTATAGCCATTTTCCAGCTTATTACAATGCATATTTGCAAATTTAAACAACAGTTCATATTTGTACAACAGCACATGCAATATGAGAAGCACATAGAGAGTCAAGTATCATTTTGGTATCAATACACGAATATACAAGTCTCGTTCCGGAATGTTGATTCATACAACACAAGTGCATATGCAACACCGAACGACGAAGTTTCACAAAGTTAGAAGTCTCGGTACATAGTCATCACAAGTACAATGTAGGTCCTAACCTAAACTACAATCACATAGAACATGACCAACATGGTCACGATGACCATCATCACGAAGGCCATGGTCTTCATCCGGTTCCTCCTCATGTCCCTCATCTCTCCCGCTAGATAACGGGTGTATCTTCCTTCCGCCTCCCCCTAGTGGGGTATCCCTTGTAGCTGTTGCCGCTGAAACGGTGCACCTGTCTCCGACAGTCCTCCCAGTCGTCGTCGACTCCAGGAACCCTCCCCTTGTACACGACATATGTCGTCGGCATCTCCATTCACAAGACAAGTAAAACGTTACTAGTACCAATGCAATGAACAAGTGCCAACTCAAAAAAGAGACAAGTAGTATGAACTAAATAGTGCCTCATACTTTGTTGGTCGAAATAAATAATAACATACAGGGATGGGGTCAGTGAGGCTAGGTAGGATGCACAATAGATTGATATTTGTGGCCATCACACCAAGCCTCACTGGCCCCACCCCGGAGTGTACAAGTGACCGAACATTTTAATCATCGGCCAATGCAATTAAGAAGTGCGAACTCAAATAGAAGACAAGTAGTACGAATTAAATAGCGTGCCTCATACTTTGTCGGACGAAACAAATATTAACATCCAGGGATGGAGTCAGTGAGGCTAGGTAGGATGCACAATAGATTGATACTTGTGGCCGTCGCACCAAGGCTCACTGGCTCCACCCCCGAGTGTACGAGTGACCGAACATTCTAATCATCGGCGAACTCCAAATACGAGGCAAGTAGTGGTCGAGTAAATGCAAATAATTATTAAGCTATGTACGCCATAATCTTGAAATATATAGCAAAGTAAATGAAACTATAGACACATGTTCACATGCACATTCATACAACTAAATAAAAGCAACTAGTCGATTCTATGGGAATATATAGCAATTATTACAATACGGAAGTTCAAGGACATATCGTTCAAGCTTTAGCAAGTGTTCCCGTCGTAGGATCAGGTTGTACGCCTAGGGGGAATGGACGGCAGCCCTCAAGCGAGTTGAACAGCCTCTCATCACGCGACATCTCCAAGCGGAGTTCTATCTCGTCATTAGGTGGTAGACCGTAGCCGTAGAAGAACTCGCCAGACCTATTGTTGACATCCTGCAAGATTATCGTGCAAATGAACTGCTGGATGCGACCCCAGTTCTTTCTAATCTCTCTATCAGGGACATCCGCCATGTTTGCAACATGTCATCTGCATACTTTATGTACTCCTGCATCTGAAGGATGGCGTACCACGCGTCCATCCCATTGTCGGGCGTCGACTGCCTGAGGCAGGGGAAGTTGGTTATTGTGTGGGTTAAGACCAAGCCTCCTCGGGATTTCCTCTCTACTTCGAGGGGGCCTGCCTTGTTGGTGAAGCTGGTGAGAGCATCATTGAGAAGGGCCTTGATGTGGGTGTAGTCTTTCTTGTGGTCCCTACCCGAGTCGAGATAGACTGCATGCGAGTGTTGCGGGTGCACGACGATGAGGGTGCAGAACTTGTCTCTGCGGAAAACACACGGATTAACCTTTGGAAATGCAAATGGAGATATAGGATAGAATGGTATGGGGGACTAGCGAGTGATTACTTACTCGGGGAAGTAAGGGATGAGAATGGCGCCCTTTTTAATGTTCACCAGCATGAAATCCTCGACCTGCTGGGTGGCAATCGCCCGATCCCCAGCGTTGCAGATGATGCTCTCCCGCATATAGAAAGGGTCCATTATCGCGATGGTCGGCGTCTCCTCCTTAACAATCTGGGTAGACAAGCTAAGAGCAACTAGGCGAACCACACTAAAGTGGAACGCTTGCATGCGATAGATGCTGAAGATGTCGTTGAACCGGATGAAGCACAAGTCCGCGGGGTACTTCTCGACGAAGTTCATGCCAGTTGGCACCTTCGCCATGAAGAGAGGGTAACCAGGATCTTTTGATTTGAGAAGAAGGTTCTCCACATGCAAGACAGTCTCATGCAAGCTCCTCATATCCGGGGTGAGTTTCTTCACGACATGCTCCGGCAGCATCGGTTCACCCAAGTGATGCAGAGGTCGCCAATTGTTTGGCAACTTGTCAAGGAGTGGGACCTTGTCCTTGGATTTGGCCGCCGCCGCCTTGTCTTGGGCGTCCTTCTTATTTTGCCTCTTCCTCTTCTTGGGTTGTACTCGATGGACCCTCCATCGCCGTAGTGGCCGTAGCACGGAGTGTGTTTGGGCTCAACATATTTTTGACGGCGGCGGTGGCGGCCTCCTCAGGATTTTCCTCCTCAGCCGTTTCTTGAGAATCGAACAGCTTCTTGGAGCACACATATTTCAAGACCGGCGCATCTTCATGGACAACTTGTGAAGACGTAGGAATATCCCATTGGAAGTTGTCACGTTCATATTCCTCGGCCTCTGGCGCAGCTGGCTGTTGTGGTGGGGCGCTGACCTCTGGCGCAGCTGGCCGTTCTGGTGGGGCGATGACCACCGGCGCCACTGGCTGTCGTGGAGGGACGCTGACATGTGGCGCCGCAAGGTGCTTGTCTTTGCTTGCCGTCAACCCCGAGTAGGTGTTGATCCGAACTAGGTTCTTCGGCCATAGCAGTACCCAACCCTTCAGTGAGGCCAGATTCAACGGGCTATCGTCATCAGCACCATGCGGTTGATTAGGAGGAAACAAATCCTCATAGCCCGGTAACGCCCGATCCACTTCAACCCTGTAAACGTCATCCGCCATATCTCGTGTGTCCCACTTCTTATCCAGGGGCCGAAGGATGGACCCCCTCGCGACGTCTTTGAGTTCGTCGTTTACTCTCATCAAGAAGGTGCATGGCGTTGAGAGCGCATGCGAGAACATGTGTATGGCGTTAGAGAGAGGGCAAGGATGATGAAACTACTATATTAACTTGATGTACACATTAGTTAATTACCGTGAGGGCGTTGAGCTCGGCTAATGTCGACGGGCCAGCACATGCGGCGGCGGGCGTGCAAGTGACGGAGGGGCTGCTACCCGGCATGGATGGTGAATCCCTAGCACCAGCGACATTGCCGGCGGCCGGAGGAGTCTCCATTATAACATTGTCATTGCCGGCGGACGGCGGCGCCATCGAGTTGCTGCCGTCGACGCCTGGGACGAGGAGCCTTCGTCACCTTGAGAAAGTCTTTGTCTTTCTTCTTCCTGCGGAAGAAACGTGAACCATTTAGAAATGTTGCTACTATTATATGAACGATACTTGATCTAATAAAACCGGTAAATTGCTTACCAGTTTTTTCTCCAACGATAGGACCTTCTGGTCGTTCGTGAACCAAATTATGTTGGTTACGACATTGGGGTCCGTGACAAGTTCCCCGGTTAGTTTCTTCTTATGGTACCGGGACCTGATGAATCTTCTTTCAAGCGGGTCCTTGTACTTGAGCCAGGGGTTCTCAATGCCGGCCTTTACATACGCCTCGTCCTCCTTCGCCCAATAGGGCTCCTTTCCCTCGTACCCATGGCTCCCAAGGTTGTGGTTGCCGATGTTAAGCTCCCGCATTTCCTTCCCCCACAACTTGCGATTCTTCGTCGCTTGTAGCTCTTCATTGGTCACAAAAGCATCAAAGTCCGCCTGGGAGACATGCGGAAAGGCAGAGTGGACCTCTTCGAAACCTTTGCCGTCAGCAATCATCTTCCGCACCATGTACTTATAGCTGCTGAGGTGTTTGGTGAACTTTAGGAGGGCTTGTGAGTTCACAATGTTCTTGGATTCATGAGTGGAGGCGTAGTCGCCTAGGAACTTGTATCGTGAGTGCAACCTCGCAATGAGCTGGGCTCGCAAATGCGCTTTGTTCTCAGCTCGGAGATCCATCTCGTTGAGATTGATGACCTCTCGGAGGATACATGCTAGTTGGTTGCCGTACCCCTTGGCAACATCCTTAGGCTCCACCGGCAAACCACTGGCGGGGTCCACCTCTTTGACTGTGTCTCTGCCGGTGCCGACCGTGTTTTGGCGCCTTGCCTTCCGCGGCCTCTTGGAACCACTTGTCCCGGTGGCAGTACTCCCGGCGGAGCCGCTAGGATCGTCGCCGCTTGTCTCGCCGCCACCCCCAGCGTCGCCGGTTGCCTCATCGCCGCTAGGCTCGTAGGTACTACCCCCGGCGGCGCCGCTTGCCTCGTTGCCGCTTGGCTCGTCGGCACTACCCCCAGCGGCATGCTCCATCTCATGGTCCTCGTCGCCGCCAACACCAGCGGCCTCGGCATCCTCCTCCGTCCTAAAGAAGTGCCTATTGTAGTGCTCCTCTAACTCTTCTTGAGACGACATGGTGGCTTGCACTAATAGAAGATGAAAAAGAGTTAGAATTCACGGAAAAATTCGGCATGACCTTTGCTAAAAATTGGTCATGCCGAGTGCTAGAATTGCCGGAACGGAAATGAATCGACATTCCGGCACTCAATAGCAACTCAATCCCTGCAAACATATATATACAACTCAACCATATATAGCATTTCCAACATCACATCTACATCCATTTGCAACAACTTAGCATTAAAACATCACAAAAATGACATGATCTAAACCAACAGTAGTACCAACAGTAGTAGTACCAACAGCAGTAGTATTTGTTTATGATAGCCATGAAAAGAAACCATGCTTGTCTCCAAGAACTTACTAACAATAACCTACATACTAAACAACATCCAAGAATGTGTAAAACACATGGTCTAAACCAACAATAGTACCAATAGTAGTAGTAGCATCTGAATATATGTATACAGTTAACATCAAATCTGGCCCAGTATTTGTACTTCTCAAATTATGTTTACAGAACCAAAGGAGCCCAGTAGCATTCTTTCTTTTTTGATCCATTGATCCAGAGAATAAATGCAGTAGCATTTTTAAACCAGAGAACACCATTCAAGATGCTAGCATTTTCTGGGCATTTTATAAATGGTTTGGTGAACTAAACCTGCTGCTTCTTTACCTAGCAAACCAGAGAATGAATTCATTTTAGTGCTCTGTCAAAATTTCAAACCAGAGAATGAATTCATTTTAGTGCTCTGTCAAAATTTCAAAGCACAGAATCAATATGAGGTAGCATAGCATTAATTACCTAGTTCTTCTCCAACTAGCATTTAATCAAGAACTAACATACTTCCTATCTGCCTAGTTCTTCTCCAACTAGCATTTCATTTTCCTTTTTCAAACCAGAGAACAAATTAAAACATGAGAAATAGCATTCTCTAAGATAAATAGCATTTTAGGATTTTTCAACTAACAAATTCAAACCAGAGAACACATTTTTAGCATTCTCTAACAAATTCCAACCAGAGAACAAATTTTATCAACTAAACCAACTAATACTAGCTATTTACATTTTTTCATTTAGTTATTTCTATATCACCAAAACAAGAGAACAATTTTTAACATTTAACTAAATCAATTAAATGAAACCTACTACTAGCATTCAAAATTTTATGTATAACTTATAATGAAAAATTGAAACCTACTGCTAGAATTTGAAACCAATTTTTAGCATTCAAAAATTGAAACCTACTGCTAGCTAAACCACCCTATTTGCATTTAACTAAACCAAACAATTGCCAATTTTTTCAAAGCAGACTAATACTAATACTAGCTACTGCTACTGCTAGCATTTTTCATTTAGTGATTTCTATATCGCCAAAACCAGAGAACCAATTTTAGCATTCAAAAATTGAAATTTTTCTCACTGTCATATTGGAAAGCTACAAAATCATATAACCAGTGATAGGGAGCAATTCAGAGATATAAAATAGCATCACTGGATATGTAGCACAAATACACATCTATCAAGCCTGGCATAATTAGAATGATTCAAAGTAATCAATAAGTCACCAGCAAGGCACCTAGCCACAACAAGCTATCAATTAAGCCCCATTAGGTAAATTTGCATTAGGCATTTGCAAGCATCTGAATTTCAATAGCAAAACCAATTTAGCAGTAGGTAAATCAATTTTTCTTACTGCAAGCAATTCAATGTACAAATTTTCAGAGAGCTACTGCAAGGACTAAACCATGCTTCCATCCCCTGCCCTCAATCAGATGAAACAACTCTATTACAAGTTAGAATAAATAACTTAGCATAAATAAGATTATTCCAAATCTGCTGCAATGTTTTTCTTTTAAATAAGGTTATTCATAAATGTTATTTTCATTTCATGTAGAAACTAAACCTAAGCATCTGCAAGCCCTTCACTTATTTAAAATGTCAGCCATTCTATTCTTCTATCCTAGCAGTAGGTGCATCATTAGTTGAATTGGTTCACAGAGAAAGAAGCTTTGGTTCACAGAATTTGGCCAACTCTAGCAGTATCCGCAACATGAATTTAGTTTTCAGAGAGCAATCCTAACCCTAACTAGCATCTAGCAGGAACCCTAACCCAAACTAGCAGTAGGTAATTCCCTACCGAGGAGGGAAGGGGAGAGGGAAGGGGAGAGGGAAGGGAGAGGGAAGCTCACCGTGGCCGGCGCGCGGCTCCTTTTTCTCCAACGGCGGCGCCGACGTCCCCTGCTACGCGCGCGGGTCCAACTCCTTCTCCAACGGGTCTTCCGCGGCGGTGTACGGGGTAGGTGGTTCGGGCTGGTGGAGGGATGGTGGAGGACGGTGGCGGGGCAGAACGGCGGCACTCGAGAGGGTGGAGGACGGTGGTGGCAGAAGCTCCGGCCGGCGGCGCTTGAGAGGGGGGATCAGGGGGGATTGAGATGTGTGGCTGGGGAGAAGAAGAGGGAAAACGGTTAAGTCCGAGTTACACCTGTGCTAAGGTTATTGCCGGCGCACCAGGTTCCTGGTTCGCCGGGGACAAGTATACCCCCGGCGAACCAGGGTCCTGGTGCGCCGGCAATAACCTTAGCACAGCTGTAACCTGGGACTTGTTTAGCAGTATAGTATGAGTTATACATGCATTACTATTTTATTTATTTTTTCTTTTCTCTTTATTTTATGTTTCTTTTCTTTTACCCCAAATGAGCTGGGTTGGGAGAAGGCTCGGGTTTGTGTGGAGGAGTGGAGTGGTAGTGGGGGGAGTGGTTGTTGAGCAGAAATAACTGCCCAGGTTACTGCCGGCGCACCAGGGCATGGGTGCGCCGGTAGCACATAGCCCTTTCGGCTATATCACCCCCGGGCCAGGCCCAAGAATCATTGCCAGCGCACCGGCCCAGGGGTGCGCCGGCAA
The DNA here is from genome assembly GCF_022539505.1 of Lolium rigidum. Classification (NCBI taxonomy): domain Eukaryota; kingdom Viridiplantae; phylum Streptophyta; class Magnoliopsida; order Poales; family Poaceae; genus Lolium; species Lolium rigidum. The sequence goes on from NC_061512.1 coordinate 28,654,009, forward strand.
TAGCAAATTTTCCGCCGGCGCACCACTGGGCCGGTGCGCCGGCAATGATTCTTGGGCCTGGCCCGAATCGGCCGAGGCCATGCCAGGAAATAGCGCCGGCGAGTCTACTCCTCTGGTGCGCCGGCAGAAGGCCCGCATCCCCGGCGCGGCTGAAAAGAGGTGCACCGACAACACTTGCCACCAGCGCACGTCCTTGGTGGTGCGCCGGCACCTATTGCCTGCAACTATAGGCTTTTTCCTAGTAGTGGAACGTCGGCTGGCAGAACTGCTTCGGCTCCATGTACCAAGAAGAACGGGGTGTATTGGGTCGACCTGTTAGGTGTAGTACGCAAACTCGAAAGTACGGATGGTAAATCCTCGATCCAGGCCCCAGCCGCACCCGTAAGGCATTTCTTGAGGCCATCCCCTATTAGACCATTGATCCTTTCCACCTGGCCGTTGGTCTGTGGGTGGGCCACTGATACAAATTTCGGTTTGATTCCTCCGTCATCAGAAAATTTTCGAAACTCTTTGGAGTCAAAGTTAGATCCGTTGTCTGTGACGATACTGTGAGGCATACCAAATCGACAGGTTATTCCCCTGAAGAACTGAACTGTTGTTTCGGCTTTCTGGTTTCGAACAGGTACTGCCTCGATCCACTTGGTGAACTTGTCGACTGTGACTAGTAGGTACGTGTGTCCTGCAGGTGACGACCTTGGCAGTGGTCCAACTTGGTCGAGTCCCCATTGAGCAAAGGGCCACGCCAAGGTATTGTCATCAGATCTATCGCAGGAGAGTGCGGTTTTGGTGAGAAGCGCTGGCAGGGGTCACACTTCATGACCAGATCTCGAGCATCCGATGCCGCCGTTGGCCAGTAAAATCCTGCCCTGAAGGCTTTTGCCACAAGGGCCCTGCTTCCTGCGTGGTGTCCGCAAGTTCCTTCGTGTATCTCACGCAACAGCGCTTCTGGGTTAGTCATTATGTTCTTCAATGGTGCTTCGCTTACGACGATAACCGGGTGCTCCATGACATAATGCCGCAGCTTGCGAGCTGACCTCCATACCGCGTATGCCAGCTTCTGATGATGAGGATACCTCTGCTTTGCGAGTGTGAGTACTTCACTGAGGTAGTAAATAGGCCTCTGCACACCATGAACTCTCCCTGCTTATTCTCGTTTGATGACCAAAACGCTACTAAAGACTTGCGCCGTTGCGGCTATGTACATAAGCAGTGTTTCTTTCTCGCATGGGGTTACGAGGACTGGGGATGTCGATCAGATTTTCTTCAGATTGTCGAAAGACTCCTGCGCCTCCTTCGTCCACTCGAATTTTTCTGACTTTTTCATCAAGTTATAGAAGGGCAAAGCTTTTTCTCCCAGCTTGGCGATGAATCTGCTAAGCGCTGCCAATCGTCCTGCCAATTGCTGCACTTGGTGCAGATTCTTTGGCGGCTCCATGTCGAGAATAGCTTTGATCTTCAAAGGATTGGCTTCTATTCCTCTAGCTGAGATGAAGTACCCGAGTACTTGTCCCCCTGGCACCCCGAAGAATCATTTCTTTGGATTCAACTTGATTTTGTATTTGTCTAGGTTGTCGAAGGTTTCCCGCAAATCATCGATGAGAGTGCCAGCGTGCTTCGTCTTTACCACAATATCATCGATGTAGACTTCGATGTTCCTCCCAATCTGCTCTCCAAGGCAAGCTTGCATGCACCGTTGGTAAGTTGCCCCTGCGTTTTTCAGCCCGAAGGTCATGACGTTGTAGCAGAAAACGCCGTGTGGGGTGATGAACGCAGTTAACTCTTGGTCTTCTTTCTTGAGCTTGATCTGGTTATACCCGGAGTATGCATCGAGGAAGGAGAGGCGGTCGCATCCAGCTGTGGAGTCGACTATCTGGTCAATACGAGGCAGCGGGAAGTGGTCTTTCGGGCAATGCTTATTAAGACTGGTGTAATCGATACACATGCGAAGAGTGGTTGTGTCTTTTTTCGGCACCATGACGGGATTAGCCACCCACTCGGCTTCCTTGAGCTCCCGAATGAATCCTGCCTTGCGGAGTCGACTAACTTCTTCGCCAATTGCTCTTCTCTTTGGCTCGGAGAATCGGCGCATCGACAGTTGTACTGGTTTGGCCGTTGGGTCAACATTAAGGGCGTGCTCAGCGAGTTCCCTGGGGATACCTGGCATGTCGGATGGTTCCCATGCAAATATCTCCCAGCGCTCACGGAGGAACTCGATGAGCGCGCCTTCCTATGCCTCAGTAAGGTCTGCCGACGTGTGGACCGTCTTCTTCGGAATAGTGGGGTGCACCTGCAGCTTCTTGGCTTCCTTCAAAGCGTCAAACTCGTCGGATCTTATGTTTCGATTGTCGGCTGGTGGCTGTGTGTGATCTGTAATGGCGTCAACTGCGTTGAGTTCTTCCTTGGCTCCAAACTTCGAGGTGATCTTTTGGAAATATCTGTCGCAGTTGTCTGATCGGGTAAAGCTTCCGTGAACGGTTATCAGTGTCCCATTGTTGCCTGGCATCTTCAGTTTCAGGTACGCATAATGAGGTACGGCCATAAATTTGGCAAACGCAGGTCTGCCGAGGATGGCGTGGTACTGAGATTCCCAGTCGACTACTTCAAACTCGATCTTTTCCTTCATGAAATTGCCGGGCGTGCCGAAGACCACTTCCAGCGATGTTTTACCAAGAGAATAAGCGGGTTGAGTCGGTATAATGCCATGGAATCTTGTGTCGGACTCTCTTATCATGTTGTTAAACCCATTGCTCTCATTGTGCTGGCGAATAACAGGTTCAAGCCACTTCCTCCATCCATGAATACTTTGCTCATACTGTAGCCTCCGATCTGTGCTTCAAGAACAAGGGCTGCGTGACCAGGCCTTGGAACGGCCTTCGGGTGATCCGCCCTACTGAAGAAGATGCTCTGATCTGACCAGTCGATGAATTCTATCGACCATGGCAACTTCCGCATACTTTACTTCTCGGGAGAATTTTTTGATCTCTCTCTTTGAAAAGCTGGTTTTATGGATCATGCTGACCTGCCCGCACGGCTCCGGAAACACCTCAGTTGGTACATGCTTGTCTCCTCCTGCTGGCACGTATGGCTTTGGTACGTATGGTTCTGGCAGATAACTGTAGGATCCTGCCCTTCTCTCCATTGTGCGAACTCTTGACGTGGCCTCGGCTCTGAGGTCGTCGCAGAACTGCCGAATTTCCAGAAAATGTCGACAGTTCCTTAGCAGGTGGCTCGATTTCTCTAGACCATCGTTCGGATCGATGTAAGAGTGAAGATAACACGGTGCCTCAAGCTGCTCCGTAGCCGATAGATACGGTGAGCGAGTGCGACCCTTGATCGATAGCGTGTCCTGGCATCCTCGTTCGAACCGATGAAGGTGAGTTGCTGTTCGTTCTTCCTCTTCGTGGCGCGAGTCCCTTCGTCTTTTCCTTCACCCCGTCGTGACGTCGAAACTTCCTCGGTTGCTTTCTTGCATGTTCCTGGATGGGACTTTCAGGGTTGTCCTTGGAGTGACACCTTTCGAAACTGAGGTCCTCAGGCTAGATGCGCTGGTCCTAGGGAGGCGAAGGAAGCCCCCGGAGTCGATCACTACTAGGGAAAAGCCTATAGGTGGAGGCAAGTTGTGCCGGCGCACCACCTTGTGCATGCGCCGGTGGAAAGGATTGCCGGCGCACCACATTTCAGCCGCGCCGGCGATGAAGGGATACTGCCGGCGCACCTCGGGGAAAGGCTCGCCGGCGCTATTTCCTGGCATGGCCCGGGCCGATTCGGGCCAGGCCCAAGAATCATTGCCGGCGCACCGGCCCAGTGGTGCGCCGGTGGAAAGTTTTCTATTGCCGGCGCACCCCTGGGCCGGTGCGCCGGCAATGATTCTTGGGCCTGGCCCGGTTGTGATATAGCCGAAAGGGGTATATGTTGCCGGCGCACCATGGTCCAGGTGCGCCGGCAATAACCTGGGCAGCTTATTTCAGCCACCAACCAGCCCACTCACTCACACACTCACTACACTCCACTTCTCCACACAAACCCGAGCCTTCTCCCAACCCAGCTCATTTTTGCCCATTTCTATCCCCAATTTCACCAATTTGACCAAACAAAATCAAAATTTTTGAGCAAATCTTCCCTTCCTACATGCATCTCCCACATCCCCCTATGTAGATCTAGATCTACTATCCCGCATTGACCGCTCAATCTAGATCTAGATCTAGAAAGTCGGCTTCCATACGCCATTGTCGCGGCGCGTCGTCTCGATCTTATCGACGAATATATCAAACAAATAGGTGATTAATGAACAAATTAAGGAATGAAATCGATGTATGTTGGACATTTGAAGAAAATCTCTCGTGTGTGGCATATATATATGTTGTGCTTGTGCTTGTGTGTGTTGGCGTTGAAAATGAGTTGCCAACGTTGCGCCGAAATGTTGATTCTTCAAGTTTCCGTTTCGGCACATTTCTGGCGCTCCTATGTCCTACCGTGTAGGAAGGTCATGCCGAAATTTTCCGTGAAAACTACCGACGGATGCATGGTTCTAATGAATTATGTAATCTTACCATGCAGGCGATAATGGTTATCGAGATGAGTGAAAGCATCGTGATGAGATATCCGAAACACGCGATCATCGACATGTATGAAAATAACCGCACGGAGGTATTGTGTCCGTGCCGGAGATGCAAACGAGGGAAATGGTTTGACCCGTATTCAGGCAAGTTGCAGGGGCACCTGCTCACTAATGGTTTCATGCATGGACACACTCAATGGATGAGTGATGATGGCGCGGAGGTCAATGGGGCGACGGCGGCAGGTGGTAAAAATGGCCGGCAAGAAGGAGGGCATCATGATACTGATGACGATGAAGAGTTTGTCGCACATGACGATAACCTTGACGACGACAATAACCTTGACGACGACAATAACATTGACGACGACGAAGAGGTGCCGCTAGCTTCGGCCGTGCGGGACCCTCATCTTCAAGATCTGCTTCTCGAAAAGACGAAAGGCGCCAAGCGGAAATCAAAGCTTGAGCAACTCGAGATAGACTCGAATACTCCGTTGTACGACTCAGGTCGCGGGTTGGGGGAGTCTCGCTTGAGAGTAGCTCTCGATGTGCTGCAGATGAAGGCGAAACACGGATGGACGGACACAAGCGTCGACGACATCCTCGGAATACGTGAAAGATCTCCTTCCTCGCCGGGAACACGTGTCCCGGTAGTCTAGCCGAGGCCAAGAGAATCACGTGCCCTCTCGACTTACCCCACGAAAAGTATCACGCCTGCATCAACGATCGTATCATGTATCGCAAGGAGCACATGGACAAGACCAAATGTCCCGTGTGTGAAGCTGAACGGTACAAGAAAGGGAAGAAGAAAGCTCCTCGGAAAGTTGTGTGGTACTTCCCGCTCGCCCCCGGCTTCAACGGTTCTACGCGGACCGCAAGGAAGCAAAGCTCATGCGCCGGCACGCGAGAAAGAAAGGAGGCGGTGTTGAATGATAAAGAGCGGATTGAGCACCCGAGGCTGACGCACCCTTCGGATGCAAGCCGGTGGAAAGCATTAGACAATGAATTCGGAAGTTTTGGGGCAGATCCCGAAACATCGAGGTTGGGTGCGAGCACGGACGGATTCAATCCGTTCGGAAACCAGAGCAGCACACATAGCACATGGCCCGTGTTTGTATGGATCTACAACCTCCCGCCCGGCTCGTGCATGAAGAGGAAGTACATACGGATGAGTATGCTAATTCAAGGGCCGACACAGCCAGGAAACGATATCAACATGTATCTCGAACTATTAAAGGAGGAGCTTGAAACGTTGTGGGCGGAGGAAGGGGTAGATACATGGGACGCCGTCGCGGAAGAATATTTCCCTTTGAGAGCCGCGTTGATCACGACGGTGCAGGACTACCTCGGATACGGTTACATTTCGTGCCGGGTGTGCCATGGACACAAGGCATGTGTCGGGTGCATGGAAGAGACGATGTTTTTGCAGCTTGGTAAGGATGGCTCTTCGAAAACAGTTTACATGGGGCATCGAAGGTGGCTACGAAAACCGACCCGTGGAGAAAGCGTGGAGATCCGTTCGATGGTACAAATGAACCCCGAGGACCTCCACGTAAGAAGAGCGGCGAAGAGATCGATACATTACCGAAAGGTTGGAAGGAGTGCCCTGCGCCGGGAAAGATTCGTCAAAAGCCCGGAGAGAAGAAGAAGAAAAAGGAAACGACGCCGCTCATTGGTGTATGGAAAAGGAGGTCCGTGTTTTGGGACTTGCCGTACCTGGAAAATTCTCGATACACCTCACTGCCTTGATGTCATGCATATTACAAAGAACGTGTGCGAGAGCTTGCTTGGCACTCTTCTCAACATGCCGGACCGGACCAAAGATGGGCCGAAAGCAAGACAGGACCTGAAAGTTTTGGGCATCAGGGAAGAGCTTCAGATCCCGCCGGCCCAAGAGGGACAAGTCGGAGGAGGAGGCGGACGGCGGTCGAAGCGCAAAAGGATTAAGCAGCCGGACTATTACTCGTCCCCCTCCTCGCTTCACTTTTAGTCCGGCCGAGGTCGATCAATTTTTCAATTGCCTTGTAGGAGTCGAGTGCCCTTCGGTTACTCCGGGCTAATAAGCGATACCTGGACCCCAAGAAACGAAACTTCGGCGGCATGAAGTCTCATGACTGTCACGTGATGATGACGCAGATTCTTCCGGTTGCAATCCGAGGTATAATGGATGACCATGTCCGTGCAACGCTGATCGGGCTCGTAACTTCTTCGACGTCATAACTCGGAAGTCGATAAGCGTGAAGAAACTCGCAAGGCTCCGGGAAGAGATCGTGGTGATCCTATGTGAGATGGAGATGTACTTCCCGCCTGCATTCTTTGACGTGATGGTCCATCTCGTTGGTCCATATCATGGATGATATCGTCGGTCTAGGGCCGGCATTCTTACACAACATGATGCCGTTTGAAAGAATGAATGGGGTCATTAAAGGATACGTTCGTAACAGGTCACATCCGAGATGGAAGCATCGTACGTGGCTGGCTCACCGAAGAGTGCATCTCTTTCTCGCACGAATTATCTAGACATCGAGGACCCTGTTGGTTTGCCTCAAAACAAGTACCTCCGTAGGTTCGAGGGAGTAGGCCACAAAAATGGAAGGAAGGAACTGCACGTGCACATGTCTGGTCGGAGTTCCGACTTTGACAGGGCCAACTTAGTAGCGCTACAACACATTGACTTGATCGATCCTTGGTTGAAAGAGCACAAAACCATGATAGAGAACAAGTGGCAAGCCGATGATGACGGAAGCAGAAATATACAGAGAGCACAACTCCTCTTTTGCGCGCTGGTTCAAAGACCACATTGATGCTAATCCCCCACCAATGGATTCCGACAAGGATAAACTAGTATTGGCCTTGTCACATGGCCCCGCGCCCAACATCATGACTTACCAAGCGTACGATATCAACGGGTACACATTCTACACGGAAGAAAAAGACAAGAACAGTGTTTACCGTGAACTCGGGGGTAACGATGGATTCCTGGACGGGTGACGTAAAGACTAGATACTACGGAAGAATCGCGGAAATCTGGGAGCTTAGCTACGCTGGGGAGAAAGTGCCGATGTTCCGTATCGGATGGGCTAAGAGCGTCAGAAAAGAAGACCGGTATTTCACCACCATGTTTCTACCCGAAGCCAACAAATCAAAGTCCACGAACGCCACCGCGCAGAATGAGCCATGGGTACTGGCAGAACACGTGCACCAATGCTTCTTCATAACCGACCCATCCAGGCCTAGCCGTGTTATCGTGAGGAGAGGCAAGAGGACCATCGTCGGAATGGATGGAGTCGCCAACGAGGAAGACTTCGAAGGACAAGTCGGAGACCCAATGATGGAAGAATCCGAGGACGAAGACACAACATACACCACAAGAAGAAGCAGGACCACGCTTACCGAGGTCGGGTCGACCCTTCAAAAGAAGAAGTCACGACACGGGGCTAAATTATTCAACGACGAGCAAGAAAAGCAAGAAGAAAGCGAAACACTCTTCTCAATCAATGATGTAAAAATTTATTTGCAATCTATAACTCATATTTTGTGTAATTCATAACTACTCATATGGTCATGGCCAATATTTTATGTATGACTAATTAATATTGTGTTGGTCAATATTTTGTGTATGTATATATAACTCATATTTTTTTGTAATGCCTAATTAACTCATATTGCTTTGTTATTATCTTGAAAAGAGAAGGAAAAAAATAGTATAGGATTTGTGGGAAAAGAAAATAAACATAAAAGAAAGTGAAAAGAAATAAAGAAAAGAAGAAAAATAAAATAAAATAGAAAAAGGAAATGTTTTAGAAAAGGAAAAAAATAGTATAGGATTTGTGTTGGTCAATATTTTATGCATGCATGTATATATAACTCATATCTTCATGTTTTTACATAACTCATGCATATTGCTTTGTTATTATCTTAAAAAGATAAGAACATAAATATAATGCATAACTCATTTTTTGTATATGATTTGGGAGGAAAGAAAATAAACATAAAATAAAGTGAAAACAAATAAAGAAATGAAGAAAAAGTAAAAGTAAAATAGAAAAGGAAATGGCCAGCCGTGGGCTGGTGGGGCTAAGTCCCACGTATAGCCGGACCCATGTTATTGCCGGCGCACCACCTGTTTGGTTCGCCGGGGGTAGAGTTGTCCCCGGCGAACCAAACAGGTGGTGCGCCGGCAATAACATGGGTCCGGCTATACGTGGGACTTAGCCGCACCGCGTGTGTCGATCCTCTTCCCACCAGTCACAATCTCACGCGCCCTAGCACACGCCGAACCCTAGCACCGCCCCTGCGCCGTCGTCGACCTCGCAGCACGCCGGAGCCGCCACGCAAGGAGGAGCAGGGCGTCGCCGCGGAGAGGAGGGGGAGGGCGTCACGCGCCGGCCACCGTCGCGGAGAGGAGGAGGAGGCCGTTGCGCGCCACCATCGCCGGCCACCGTCGCGGAGAGGAGCAGCAGGGCGTCGCCGGCCATCGCCGTTGGTAAGAACCTCTCTCCCTTCCCCTCTTCCTTCCCCTCTCCATCCCCCTCTTCCTTCCCTCTCCATCCCCCTCTTCCTTCCCTCTCTCTGCGCCGTTGTTCTTGCAGTAGTTGAATTCGATCTTGCGCCGATTCTTGTATTACTCATAGAAAATTTGATTTGATGCCCTGTACCCTTGCAAATTTGCTACTGCTCATGCTCAATTTGCTATATATTCATGCTCAATTTGCTACTGCTCATGCTCAATTTGCTACTGCTCATGCTCAATTTGATTTCAATTTGCTACTGCTCATGCTCAATTTGCTATATATTCATGTTAAAGCATTAAATAAATGCAATAGCAGGTGAAAGAGTCAATTTTGAAGTTCAAATTTGAAAAATTAAGCACATCATTGTCTATATGAGTTAAGTACTTAGGTTGATTAGTTAGTTTTACTCAATGTTGTGCTCATGATGAAATGCAGTAATCAGGGTTCATAAAATGATGAAATGCAGTAGCAAATGATGAAATGCAGTAGAAAATGATGAAATGCACTCATATTCATTCTCTGGTTTGAAATTTTGAGAGAGCACTAAAATAAATTGCTACTGGTTCATTTAAATGTAGTGCCTTCTATGGCAATGCTATTAAATGTTGGCTGCCTGAAATTCTATAAATGTAGTGCCTTCTATGACAATGCTCTCTGGTTCATTTAAATTCTATAAATTCTCTAGATGTTGGCTGGTTGATATAGCAATAATGCTCTCTGGTTCATTTAAAAAATGATGAAATGAACACTTTAGGGTTCAATTCATTCCGTGTTTCATTTAAAACAAAATAAAAATGATGTACATGGTTCTCTGGTTCATGCTTATGCTACTGGAATCAAGTTGAAAATGAACTTTATATATGTTGGTTTAGTTGGTTTAGATGAAATGCAAATGAAGTAGCTAGCTAGGTTCATGTTTCTTAGGTATGTTCATAATAATATGATGGTTCTCTGGTCAAAATAATTTAGTAGGTTTAGTTAATAAAATTTGCTAGCAGTACATGGTTCATTTAAATTAAATGAACACTAGTTGGCAGTAGCAAATGCTACTACTGGTTTAGCTACTGGTTTACTTAATTTAAGAAGAAGAAGTGCTATGTTCATTCTCTCGGTTCATTTAAAATTGTGTTTTTGCAAATATATGATGTGCTTGTTGCAAATGGACAAGATAGCTAGCTAGGTTCATTTAGTTGATTTATAATTGGAGCTTTCTGATAATCCACAAATGAGAAATGACACATGTGAGCTTCTCTGGTTCATTTAAAAGAAAATGAAAATTGGTGCTATGTTCCTTATCTCGGTTCATTTAAAACAAAATGAAAATGATAAGGTACCTAGTGTATTTTGTATAAGTGTGGGTACAAGCTCTCTCGCCATTTATGCTCTCATGCTCATGCTACTCGTCAAATTATGTTAGCAATAAAAATAAAATGCTTTAATAAAATGCTTTATATACTAAGTGCTCGTTGAAAAAAGAAATTGAGTTGGGCTGTGGAAATGCTACTCGGTTCCGGAGAAAATGCTCTCTCGCCATTTATGCTCTCATGCTCATGCTACTCGTCAATGCAATGAAAATTGATTTTGTTTATTATAGTGTAAATGAAATGTAGCTGATATGTGAATTTCTGTTGTAATTAAGTAATGCTGCCAGGGATGCCAGGGATGTAAAATGCTCACTATACTGGTTGTAGTACATGCAATGCTGCTGCTACTATTTGCTACTATTGTTGCTGCTACATTTTGAGTTATGTAACTTGAGAGTTAAGATGTTTCTCTACTATTGTTGCTGCTACATTTTGAGTTATGTAATTGGAGAAAATTCCTATATGTGAATTGCATTTTTGTTACAGGGATTGAGTTGCTATTGAGTGCCGGAATGTCGATTCATTTCCGTTCCGGCAATTCTAGCACTCGGCATGACCAATTTTTAGCAAAGGTCATGCCGAATTTTTCCGTGAATTCTAACTCTTTTTCGTCTTCTATTAGTGCAAGCCACCATGTCGTCTCAAGAAGAGTTAGAGGAGCACTACAATCGGCACTTCTTTAGGACGGAGGAGGATGCCGAGGCCGCCGGTGTTGGCGGCGACGAGGACCATGAGATGGAGGATGCCGCCGGGGGTAGTGCCGACGAGCCGAGCGGCAACGAGGCAAGCGCCGCCGCCGGGGGTAGTACCTACGAGCCTAGCGGCGATGAGGCAACCGGCGCCGCCGGGGTGGCGGCGAGACAAGCGGCGACGATCCTAGCGCCGCCGCCGGGAGTAGTGGCACCGGGACAAGTGGAGCCAAGAGGCCGCGGAAGGCAAGGCGCCAAAACACGGTCGGCACCGGCAGAGACACAAGTCACAGAGGTGGACCCCGCCAGTGGTTTGCCGGTGTTGCCTAAGGATGTTGCCAAGGGGTACGGCAACCAACCGGCATGTATCCTCCGAGAGGTCGTCAATCTCAACGAGACGGACCTCCGAGCTGAGAGCAAAGCGCCTTTGCGAGCCCAGCTCATTGCGAGGTTGCACGCACGATACAAGTTCCTAGGCGACTACGCCTCCAGGTCATCAAACCAACAACATTGTGAACTCACAAGCCCTCCCGAAGTTCACCAAACACCTCAGCAGCTATAAGTACATGGTGCGGAGGCTGATTGCTCGAGGGCAAAGGTTTCGAAGAGGTCCACTCCGCCTTTCCGCATGTCACCCGGGCGGACTTTGATGCTTTTGTGGCCAATGAAGAGCTACAAGCAACCAAGAATCGCAAGTTGTGGGGGAAGGAAATGCGGGAGCTTAACATCGGCAACCACAACCTTGGGAGCCGTGGGTACGAGGGAAAGGAGCCCTATTGGGCGAAGGAGGATGAGGCGTATGTAAATGCCGGCATTGAGAACCCCTGGCTCAAGTACAAGGACCCGCTTGAAAGAAGATTCATCAGGTCCCGGTACCATAAGAAGAAACTAACCGGGGAACTTGTCACGGACCCGAAGGTCGTAACCGACATAATTTGGTTCACGAACGACCAGAAGGTCCTGGCGTTGGAGAAAAAACTGGTAAGCAATTTACCGGTTTTATTAGATCAAGTATCGTTCATATAATAGTAGCAACATTTCTAAATGGTTCGCGTTTCTTCCGCAGGAAGAAGAAAGACAAAGACTTTCTCAATCCTCCCAAGGTGACGAAGGCTCCTCGTCCCAGAGCGTCGACGGGCAGGGTAGCTCGGGACAAGCCTCTCGTACGGGCGCTAAACATCGTTAATGAGCATTCACCGACGAGAAGGCCGCATAGAGGCCGTGTGGCTGGCGCCGGTACGAGGCTACAAGCATGGTCACTATGGCTTGTCGTCCGCGGCCGATAAAAATGCGCGTAATGAGAGGAAGCAGCGGGAGGCGGAGGAAATGAGGGAGTCAATCCTAGCCCAAGTCCAAGCTGGTTTGGTACCGCAACCGGTACCGCAACTCAAAGCTACACTCGTACTCGAAGTCAAAGCTGAAGTCGCCGCTGGAGTCCAAGCAGATTTCAACGCTATGCAAGCGTGGTATGAGGGTGGCAAACAAGGCCCCCCCGAAAATGCAAGTGGTTAGCTTCAACGGCAGCAACTCGATGGTGCCGCCGTCCGCCGGCAATGACAATGTTATAATGGAGACTCCTCCGGCCGCCGGCAATGTCGCCGGTGCTAGGGATTCACCGTCCATGCCGGGTAGCAGCCCCTCCGTCACTTGCACGCCCGCCGCCGCATGTGCTGGCCCGTCGACATTAGCCGAGCTCAACGCCCTCACGGTAATTAACTAATGTGTACATCAAGTTAATATATTAGTTTCGTCATCCTTGCCCTCTCTCTAACGCCATACACATGTTCTCGCAGGCGCTCTCGACGCCATGCACCTTTTTGATGAGAGTAAACGACGAAATCAAAGACGTCGCGAGGGGTCCATCATTCGGCCCCTGGATAAGAAGTGGCACACACGAGATATGGCGGATGACGTTTACCGGGTTGAAGTGGATCGGGCGTTACCGGGCTATGAGGATTTGTTTCCTCCTAATCAACCGCATGGTGCCGATGACGATAGCCCGTTGAATCTGGCCTCACCGAAGGGTTGGGTACTGCTATGGCCGAAGACCCTAATTCGGATCAACACCTACTCGGGGTCGACGGCAAGCAAAGACAAGCACCTTGCGGCGCCACATGTCAGCGTCCCTCCACGACGCGCCGGCGGCGCCCGTGGTCATCGCCCCACCGGAACGGCCAGCTGCGCCGGAGGTCGGCGCCCCACCACAACAGCCAGGCTGCGCCGGAGGCCGAGGAATATGAACGTGACAACTTCCAATGGGATATTCCTACGTCTTCACAAGTTGTCCATGAGGATGCGCCGGGCTTCAAATATGTGTGCTCCAAGAAGCTGTTCGATTCTCAAGAAACGGCCGATGAGGAGGAAAATCCCGAGGAGGTCGCCACCGCCGCCGTCAAAAATATGTTGAGCCCAAACACACTCCGTGCTACGGCCACTACGGCGATGGATGGTCCAGCACTACAACCCAAGAAGAGGAAGAGGGCAAATAAGAAGGACGCCCAAGACAAGGCGGCGGCGGCCAAATCCAAGGACAAGGTCCCACTCCTTGACAAGTTGCCAAACAATTGGCGACCTCTGCATCACTTGGGTCAACCGATGCTGCCGGAGCATGTCGTGAAGAAACTCACCCCGGATATGAGGAGCTTGCATGAGACTGTCTTGCATGTGGAGAACCTTCTTCTCAAATCAAAAGATCCTGGTTACCCTCTCTTCGTGGCGAAGGTGCCAAGCGGCATGAACTTCGTCGAGAAGTACCCCGCGGACTTGTGCTTCATCCGGTTCAACGACATCTTCAGCATCTATCGCATGCAAGCGCTCCACTTTAGTGTGGTTCGCCTAGTTGCTCTTAGCATGTCTTCCCAGATTGTTAAGGAGGGGACGCCGACCATCGCGATCATGGACCCCTTCTATATGCGGGAGAGCATCATCCGCAACCCCGGGGATCGCGCGATTGCCACCCGGCGGGTCGAGGATTTCATGCTGGCGAACATTAAGAAGGGCGCCATTCTCATCCCTTACTTCCCCGAGTAAGTAATCACTCGCTAGTCCCCCATCACCATTCTATCCTATATCTCCATTTGCATTTCCAAAGGTTAATCCGTGTGTTTTCCGCAGAGACAAGTTCCGCACCCTCATCGTCGTGCACCCGCAACACTCGCATGCAGTCTATCTCGACTCGGGTAGGGACCGCAAGAAAGACTACTCCCACATCGGGGCCCTTCTCAATGATGCTCTCACCGGCTTCGCCAACAAGGCAGGCCCCCTCAAAGTAGAGAGGAAATCCCGAGGAGGCTTCGTCTTAACCCACACAACCAACTTCCCCTGCCTCGGGCGGTCGACGCCCGACAATGGGATGGACGCGTGGTACGCCATCCTTCGGATGCAGGAGTACATAAAGTACGCAGATGACATGTTGCTGCCGGATAATCTCAGAAACAGGTTTGCAAACATGGCGGATGTCCACGATAGAGAGATTAGAAAGAGCCGGGGTCGCATCCAGCGAGTTCATTTGCACGATAATCCCGCAGGATGTCAACAATAGGTCCGGCGAGTTCTTCTACGGCTATGGTCTACCACCTAATGACGAGATAGACCTCCGCTTGGAGATGTCGCGTGATGAGAGGCCGTTCAACTCGCTTGAGGGCTGCCGTCCATTCCCCCTAGGCGTACAACCTGATCTTACGACGGGAACACTTGCTAAAGCTTGAACGATATGTCCTTGAACTTCCGTACTTGTAATAATTGTTATATATTCCCATAGAATCGACTAGTTGCTTTTATTTAGTTGTATGAATGTGCATGTGAACATGTGTCCGTAGTTTCATTTACTTTGCTATATATTTCAAGATTATGGCGTACATAGCTTAATAATTATTTGCATTTACTCGACCACTACTTGCCTCGTATTTGGAGTTCGCCGATGATTAGAATGTTCGGTCAATCGTACACTCGGGGGTGGAGCCGGTGAGCCTTGGTGCGACGGCCACAAGTATCAATCTATTGTGCATCCTACCTAGCCTCACTGACTCCATCCCTGGATGTTAATATTTGTTTCGACCGACAAAGTATGAGGCACGCTATTTAATTCGTACTACTTGTCTTCTATTTGAGTTCGCACTTCTTAATTGCATTGGCCGATGATTAAAATGTTCGGTCACTTGTACACTCCGGGGTGGGGCCAGTGAGGCTTGGTGTGAAGGCCACAAATATCAATCTATTGTGCATCCTACCTAGCCTCACTGACACCATCCCTGTATGTTATTATTTATTTCGACCAACAAAGTATGAGGCACATGCTATTTAGTTCATACTACTTGTCTCTTATTTGAGTTGGCACTTGTTCATTGCATTGGTACTAACGTTTTACTTGTCTTGTGAATGGAGATGCCGACGACATATGTCGTGTACAAGGGAGGGTTCCTGGAGTCTACGACGAGCGGGAGGACTGTCGGAGACAGGTGCACCGTTTCAGCGGCAACAGCTACAAGGGATACCCCACTAGGGTGGAGGCGGAAGGAAGATACGCCCGTTATCTAGCGGGAGAGATGAGGGACATGAGGAGGAACCGGATGAAGACCATGGCCTTCGTGATGATGGTCATGACCATGTTGGTCATGTTCTATGTGATTCTAGTTTAGGTTAGGACCTACATTGTGAGGTGTATGACGATACTTGTGACGACTATGTACCAAGACTTCTAACTTTGTGAAACTTCGCCGTTCGGTGTTGCATATGCACATGTGTTGTATGAAATCAACACATTCCGAAACGAGACTTGCGTATTTGTGTACTGATACCGAAATGAAACTTGGCTCTCTATGTGCTTCTCATATTGCATGTAATACTGTATAAATATGAACTGCGTTGTAAATATATACTGCTTGTCAAAATTGTATTGTAATATGCTGGAAAAAAGTGGAAAAAAGAATTTTCGAATTAATTGCCGGCGCACCTAAATAACACATTGCCGGCGCACGTGGCATGCGCCGGTGCTGGAAGCACTACTGCCGGCGCACCCGATAGTGCGCCGGTGAAATAGATCTTTGCCGGCGAAGCAGGGTGGTGCGCCGGCAGTAGCTGAGATATCGCCGGCGCACAACCTGGTGCGCCGGCAGTGTCCGTTTATCACCGGCGCGTTCGCACCGGCGGGCTTGTGGTGCGCCGGCAATGGGGGTTTTAGGTGCGCCGGCAATGGGCCTTTCCCTAGTAGTGGATGATGAAGTGGACACCACCGAAAGTAGTATTCATGTCGCCAGACGACTCTGTAGGGATCAGGTGCGGCGCTTCGGAGTGTGGCACGAACTCGAAGGACCCGCAGTGGATTGAATCTATTGGATCTGATGGCGTTGGTGACTCGAGTAAGAACGCCGCGGATGTGACTGGTACTGCCGATGACCTGCCTGGTGCCGACAGGCTTCCTACAGACGGCGCTAATTGTCGAGGGTACTCCTCGGCAATACCCTCCGATTGGGGCTTAGGGTTGATGGAATCCTGTAGGCTGACACGAGACATCGGTTCACAGACAAGCGGGAGAGCGATTTACCCAGGTTCGGGGCCCTCGATGAGGTAAAACCCTTACGTCCTGCCTGTCTGATCTTGATTATGAAAATATTGGGTTACAATGGGGTGCCGAAGGGTTCGGCTGAGATCTCGTCGAGAGGCTAAGTGCTGCGGCGACCTAGCTCTAGACTTTTGGTGGCTAAGATTGCTATGATTGATCGTGTCCCTCGGAAGCCCCTCTCCTGGCCTTTATATAGGAGGCCAGGTCTCAATAGGTCTAACCGAGTACGACTAGGTTTACAGTAGTCCTAGCTCTAAACTTTCCTTGTCCGGCTCCTTCCTTGTCTTGTTCGCCAAGGAATCTTCTGTTGCGCCATCCAAGTGGCCCGCCTGGCCATCGGGTACCTTCATGGGCCTCCAGCTAGATCGTATAGGGTAGGGCAATATCGGTTACCCGAAGAGTAATGCCTACGTCAGGTATTGCTGCCCATTGCAAACTTTGCTATTTATAATAATACTGTATGTTAGTTAATTGCTTTACCTTTTTTTTTTGTAAAGAGCTTATGCGTAAAATATCTGTTGCTTTACCTTTCCAATTACTGTTATTCAGATCTTTATTTCTGTTTTATACTACTAAATTTTGGATTACTAAATAATAGTAAGCACTAAAATTCATCTTAGGCCTTAATCAAACGAAATCATTTATTGGCGCGAGACATGCATATATACACTACGTTCTCTTTTACAGGGTTCTAGCATATAATGTGCGTACATACAACTCTGGTTTGCATATATATTTTTTGATCCAAGTTACCAATTTAATATATGCAGACCAAAATTTTAGTAAAGGCATGCAAATGATATGCTAGAACCTCACATTTATTAGAAAACTTTGAAGCTTATAAACATATCATCTTTTCTGGCACTTCACATCTCAGTTGCACTAAAAGATTAAGATAAGGGTACCCTTAAGATAAAGGTGTTTCTCTTCCAAGTTTATGATCCTGACTTCTTTGTTTCACACTTTTAGATATATTTATAAGTTCTTACTTTATTCTTTCGCATGTGTACCGGTAGGCACTTGACCATGTTGCGAGATTCTGAAGTATAGTTTTACCGTTGTCCTTTAAGAGAATTATTTGTTGAATTCGTTTTCTTCGTCCAGTGACAGTTGTTCTGTGGTTAATGTACTAATTCTGTCTGTTCTTGAAGGGATATTACTTGGAAGAACCTTGTCTTAGGGTGAAAAACTTCCAATTTACCTTTTTGGAAATTTTAATCCCTATAAGTGTTGTATATGTAATTGAATACCTTGTATCAGATCTGGAAGTGTTTAACACCAGAATCGAGACGAGTATATGTGGCTCATCTGTGATTGGCCCTTCTGTATATTTATACCTAATATCAAATTGAGGAGCATTGAGTAGCGTTGTTTGTGAAAAAAAAACACTGGTACAGGGTATTATAAAATTGTTGCTATCACATGCGCTGTGATTGGGGCGCACAACTTCCCCAACCACTAGTAAAGATAAAAAGCTCCCTGATATGGGGTGGCCCGATCTTCTCAGTAAGCAACGGTGGTGATGATGATCACGGGATGATGGCATGGGAGATACACAACGATGAAGTGGAAGATAACTTGTATGACGCAACGAGATCTCTCGATTGGTCCCTGTCGCCAATGCAACAGCTCTCAACCCTGCAAGATATTCGCAACTCCACACACTTGCGCACGTAGCCGCCGACCACGAAGCGGTAAGTTGCAACCGTCTAATTCCTAATGGAACAGCAGATCACACAAGACTTTTTCAGGATCTACACAATATCAAGCAATATGGTGTAGGGATTCAATAGTTTTGCTAGAGCAAACAACTAAGAACTAGGGTTTATGTTAAACGTGGTCTAAAGCAGCTAGGGGGCGTCCTGGGCACTTATATAGGCGTCCGGGACGAGTTCTGGTCGAAAAGATACAAAAATAACCGACCCAGAATAGATCTGGTCGAGACAGACTCGGACGAATCCGGTCTGGAATCCGGTCAACCGGGCCAGGGACCGGGTCGGCCGGTCTGGGGTCCGGTCAACCGGGCGGCAACCGGGTCGGCCGGTCTGGGGTTCGGTCAACCGGGCGGCAACCGGATAGTTGCGAGGTTTTCCGGTTTTAATCCGGTACGATAAATCGCGTCCGGTTGGCGCCCGGTCGACCGGGTCAGTGACCGGGTTGGCCGGTCTAGCGGCCGGTCGGACCGGGTGCTGGACCGGCCGGGACGTCTTCTTCTCCTCTCGCGCATGCCTCCCGCTCCTCCCTCGCGCGTCCATGTGATATCTTCATGTCCAGCTCCATGTCCAGCTTCACGTCCATCTTGACGTTCGTCTTCATGTCCAGCTGCTCCTCTCCTCCTCGTGCGACGCTCGTCTCTTCTTGATACCTGATGATACATAAGTAATAGGACTTAGGCAGTATAAATTTCTCATCAATCAAAGTACCGTTTAGAAACAAGTTCACATGTTGTTTAAGTAGCTTCGCACGAGCCCTTGTAATTGGTCCAATCCGAACTTCATTGGACTTGAGCTCCACAACAGGTTCATCTTCATTTATTAATGACGGAGGTAGTGGTGTAGTAGGGATGTCCTCATCATCTCACCCCCCCCTTCAAAAGGCGTCGACCCCGATGCTCCAAGGTCTTCTCCGTCATATGGTGTCAAATCAGCAACATTGAAAGAATTACTGACACCAAACTCATCAACTGGAAGATCTACCGAGTATGCATTATCATTGATCTTGGCAAGCACTTTGTAAGGACCAGCACCACGAGGCTTCAACTTAGACTTCCGCAGCTTCGGGAACCTGAAAATGTACCCAGACCATATCACCAGACTTGAACAACATCTCTTTGCGCTTCTTATTCATCCTTGCAGCATTGCTCTTGCCTTTCTTCTCTATCAACTCTTTAGTCTTCACATGGATTTTTCGCACAAAATCTGCCCTCTTGGATGCCTCCATATTAACTCTCTCATGTATGGGCAAAGGCAACAAGTCAAGTGGAGTAATGGGTTTAAAACCATACACCACCTCAAAAGGACATAGCTCCGTGGTAGAATGTACCGCCCTGTTGTAAGCAAACTCTACATGCGGCAAACACTCTTCCCACTTCTTCAGGTTCTTCTTGATCATGGATCTCAACAGTTGTGACAAGGTTTGATTCACCACCTCAGTTTGACCATCAGTTTGGGGATGACAAGTAGTACTGAACAGTAGCTTTGTCCCAAGCTTTCCCCATAGTGTCTTCCAGAAGTAGCTCATGAACTTCACATCACGATCAGAAACAATAGTCTTCGGGACTCCATGTAGTCGAACAATCTCCCTGAAAAACAGGTTAGCAATATGCGACGCATCGTCGCTTTTGTGGCAGGCAATAAAGTGTGAAATTTTATAAAATCTGTCCACTACCACAAATATAGAATCATGACCTCTTTTAGTACGCGGCAAACCCAACACAAAATCCATACTAATATCTTCCCAAGGTGTAGTAGGTGCCGGTAATGGAGTATACAAACCGTGAGGCTTCAGCTTGGACTTGGACTTGTTGCAAGTAATGCATCTCTTCACATACCTATCCACATCCCGCCTCATCTTTGGCCAATAAAAGTGATCAGCGAGCATGAGTAGCGTCTTCTCACGCCCAAAGTGACTCATCAAACCTCCAGCATGTGATTCCTGCAATAAGAGCAAACGCACAGACAATTCTGGAACACATAGTTTGTTAGCTCGAAACAAGAACCCATCATGTATGTGATATTTTTCCCATGCTTTACCAATAGCACATAAGCGATATGGTTCAGCAAAATCATGATCAGTAGCATACAAATCACATAACACCTCTAAACCCGGAATTTTAACATCAAGTTGAGTTAATAGCATATTCTTCCTAGATAGAGCATCAGCAACAATGTTATCTTTTCCCTTCTTATGCTTAATAATGTATGGAAAAGACTCAATGAACTCAACCCACTTAGCAAGACGCCTATGCAAAGTAGATTGGGCTTTCAGATATTTCAAAGCTTCATGATCAGAATGTATGATAAATTCTTTTGGCCACAAATAATGTTGCCAAACCTCAAGAACTCTAATTAAAGCATACAATTCTTTATCATATATTGGATAGTTCAACTTAGCACCTGAAAGTTTCTCAGAAAAATATGCAATTGGGCGACCCTCTTGCATCAACACACCACCAATTCCAATACCACTAGCATCACATTCAATCTCAAATTGCTTATTGAAATCAGGAAGTGCAAGCAACGGTGCGGAAGTTAACAATCGTTTCAGTTCATCAAAAGCATGATCTTGGGCAACGCCCCACTCAAATGCAACACCCTTTTTAGTCAATTCATTTAAAGGTGCAGCAATAGTAGAAAATTTGGGCACAAAACGGCGATAAAACCCAGCTAGACCATGAAAACTTCTAACTTGACTCACATTCATGGGAGTAGGCCAATTTTGAATAGTTTCAATTTTAGACACATCTACTTCTACTCCATGCTTAGAGACAACATAACCCAGAAATATGACCTTATCTTTGCAAAATGTGCACTTCTCAAGATTACCATAGAGTTTACTATCTCGCAACACTTGCAAAACATGTCGAATATGTATAATATGATCAGATTCATTGCGGCTGTAAATTAATATATCATCAAAATACACAACCACAAACTTGCCAATAAATTCACGCAAAACATGGTTCATCGGTCTCATGAAAGTGCTAGGTGCATTAGTCAAACCAAAAGGCATTATTAACCACTCATATAAACCAAATTTTGTTTTAAAGGCGGTTTTCCACTCATCCCTTCTTTCATCCTAATTTGATGATAACCACTACGCAAATCAATTTTAGAGAACACAGCAGCACCACTCAATTCATCTAGCATATCCTCTAAACGGGGAATAGGGTGACGATATCGAATAGTGATATTGTTTATAGCTCTACAATCTACGCACATACGCCATGTACCATCTTTCTTAGGAACAAGAATAACAGGAACAGCACAAGGACTAAGGCTTATGCGGATATAAACTTTGTCGAGTAGCGCTTGTACTTGCTTCTGTATCTCCTTCGTTTCTTCGGGCTTCGTTCTATATGGTGCCTGATTGGGTAGTGAAGCTCCGGGAATCAAGTCGATTTGATGCTCAATACCTCGCAATGGTGGAAGTCCTGCGGGTACCTCATCCGGAAACACGTCACCAAATTCCTGCAAAACATTAGAAACACCAAGAGGAAGAGGGGTCATGTCGGTAGAAACCAAAACCGTACCCCTGTACAAGAGCACAAGAGGCATGGCTGTAGGATCCTCACTAAATTCTCTCATGTCTTCTTTGGTGGCTAATGAGACTAAGGAATTCACTCTCTCACTTTTCGTTATATCACTCACAACATTACAATTCTCTCGCCTATCTAAAGAAGCATCCTCCAAATTGACTTCAACTTTCTGACGAGACTCATTGACAATTTGCTGTGGTGTCATAGGCTGTAAATTGATTTTCTTGCCCTTGAACTCCAAGTGATATGTATTGGCACGGCCATTGTGTTGCACAGAACGGTCATAGAGCCAAGGCCGACCCAATAGTAGGTGACACACCGTCATAGGAACGACATCAAAATCAATGCAATCCTTATACGGTCCAATAGCAAACTCAACACGCACCATGTGGTTTACCTTCATCTCACCATTGTCGCTCAACCACTGAATATAGTATGGATGAGGGTGCGGTAGATACTTCAACTTCAGCTTGGTACACAACTCCTTGCTTGCTAAATTGCGGCAACTCCCGCCATCAATAATGACCTTGCAAGCCTTGTCAGGACCAACTAAAGCCTTTGTTTGGAACAAATTGCAGCGCTGAGTAGATGCACTAGGCAACACATTAAGAGCACGCTGCGACACAACAATGGTGCAAGCATCAGACGGATATGCATCTTCACCATCAGTGTCATAGTCATCATCTTCTGGAGCATTAGGATCAACATCATCTCCAGTCTCATACTCATTGTCCTCATTGATAACCATGACTTTGCGGTTAGGACAATCTCTTTTGAAGTGACCCATGCCACCACATGTATGACAAACCATATCACGGTTACGCGCAGTAGACACATTAGAGCCACTCGTACTTGCAGCAGATTCAGACTTCTTTGTGTTAGACACATTGGAGACCGACGTACTAGGCGGAGGGGCGGAGCGCGTTGAAGGCGCCGGCGCCATAGATGGGGCCGCGCGGGGTGTGAAACGCCCAGCTCCTGTAGCTCGACCTTTGATCTTTGCTTCGTCAGCCAACTGTGATTCAGCTTCTCTTGCATGATGTAACAATTGATTCATGTTGGTGTAGCTGTAGTGACGAACAATGCCTTTGATGTCATACTTCAAACCGTTGAGGAAACGTTGCATTGTCATCTCAAGAGACTCACGGACACGGCCACGCTGCATAAGCATCTCCATCTCCATGTAGTATTCATCCACAGTCTTCACACCTTGTCTCAAAAGAGTCAGCTTATCATATATATTCCGCAAGTAATTTGTAGGCACAAAGCGAGAAGTCATCGCCTCCTTCATGGCACGCCATGTGCGTATAGGCTGCTCACGATCCTCTTCGCGGTTACGAACAAAAGCATCCCACCAACGCAAAGCATAGCCATCAAATTCGGAAGAAGCAAGCTTGATCTTCCGGTCTTCAGTATAATGTGGATGTAAGCTCCACAACTTCTCAATCTTGAGCTCCCAAGTGATGTATTCTTCAACATCAGCTCCTCATTCAAACTTGGGTATAGAAAACTTGGGCTTACCCAAACCGTCTTCTTCATCTTGTCCACGACCATTGCGGCCAAGTGGAACCCAACCACGAGCATGATTACCATGGGGCGCATCACGAGCATTGTGTGCGTCATCTTGAAGCTCAGGATCATCGTCATCATCTTGTTGTTGTTGCGCGGTCAAGTTCTCAACAGTTAAGCGCAAATCAGCAAGATTGCGTTGTACATCCGTCATTTGATCTTGCATTGTAGTGACGGTCACATGAGTAGCATCCAGCTTTTGGGAGATCTCATCAATCTTCCCATTAAGCACATCGTCCTGAGCGCGGAATTCACGTCGCATCTCATTACGAAGAGCCTCATACTCCCTCCATGTGATGATATCTGCAGCACTCTTGTTTTCCTGGTTAACAATTCTATGATCACTAGCAGACATCGTTAGTAGGTTAGTGCACTAAACCAAAAATATATGGTGGTACTCTCACAACTCACTCAAAACTGATAAGAAAAGGAGATCTTACCGTTCCAAAGTAAATTAGTGTTGCTTACCACTTGTAGTAACAACTAGTGCACGGATGTAGCGAAGCGAATATCAAGGGTATAAGAACAAATCACACGACAAAGCAGGGTATATGTGGGGCCGTAGGTAGGCTACCTATTTGCACCAATAACAAGCTCTAGCGCTGACAGTAGACAACCAATGATACTCACACAAGGCGATATAATGGGGCAATGCAACTATATGTGGGAAAGGTTGCAATGCACACGAGAGACGCTAGCAAAGCTCAACGAGACAAGCACAAGATTGCTCAACTACAGGTGCAGTAAAGTAAACTTAGGCCTTCACTTGATTCAACTAGCACTTCACTTTTCTTTTTGGATTTTCTATTTGTATAACACACGCAGCGATGTAGCTCTTTTTGCTTCTTTTCAATTTTTTTTACACAACTCCTTGATAACACGGCCAACAGAAATATGCAAAACACCGATAACCTAACGAGCAGTCTGTTGAGCGGTAAAACTAGTCTCTTCTGGAAAAGTTCCTAGTCACTTGATATCGAAAGGCTGTGTCTATGGTTTGGAACAAGCACACTGTACGCTATGTGGACTCGGAGTAACAAAAACTGACACCACAAGATAAAGGAACACAAGATGATAGAGTAAACTCAAACCCTAAAAAAACTAGATGGAAAGAAAAGATACGCAAAAACAACTACGAAAAGCAACTTAAACCTGAAGTTAGTGCAATCTAAGGCTATGGCAAACCCTAACCCTAATTTTTTTTTGGCTTTTTCTGGATAGGAAACACTCACAACTCAACTATGGGGTGGATTGTGGATGGCTTACCGAGGAAAACTGGAAATCTGATACGAAGATGATATGGGGTGGCCCGATCTTCTCAGTAAGCAACGGTGGTGATGATGATCACGGGATGATGGCAGCGGAGATACACGACGATGAAGTGGAAGATAACTTGTATGACGCAACGAGATCTCTCGATTGGTCCCTATCGCCAATGCAACAGCTCTCAACCCTGCAAGATATTCGCAACTCCACACACTTGCGCACGTAGCCGCCGACCACGAAGCAGTAAGTTGCAACCGTCTAATTCCCAATGGAACAGCAGATCACACAAGACTTTTTCAGAATCTACACAATATCAAGCAATATGGTGTAGGGATTCAATAGTTTTGCTAGAGCAAACAACTAAGAACTATGGTTTATCTTAAACGTGGTCTAAAGCAGCTAGGGGGCGTCCTGGGCACTTATATAGGCGTCCGGGACGAGTTCTGGTCGAAAAGATACAAAAATAACCGACCCAGAATAGATCTGGTCGAGAAAGACTCAGACGAATCCGGTCTGGAATCCGGTCAACCGGGCCAGGGACCGGGTCGGCCGGTCTGGGGTCCGGTCAACCGGGCGGCAACCGGATAGTTGCGAGGTTTTCCGGTTTTCATCCGGTACGATAAATCGCGTCCGGTTGGCGCCCGGTCGACCGGGTTGGCCGGTCTGGCGGCCGGTCGGACCAGGTGCTGGACCGGCCGGGACGTCTTCTTCTCCTCTCGCGCATGCCTCCTACTCCTCCCTCGCGCTTCCATGAGATATCTTCATGTCCAGCTTCATGTCCAGCTTCACGTCCATCTTGACGTCGGTCTTCATGTCCAATTGCTCCTCTCCTCCTCGTGCGACGCTCGTCTCTTCTTGATACCTGATGATACATAAGTACTAGGACTTAGGCAGTATAAAGTTCTCATCAATCAAAGTACCGTTTAGAAACAAGTTCACCTGTTGTTTAAGTAGCTTCGCACGAGCCCTTGTAATTGGTCCAATCCGAACTTCATTGGACTTGAGCTCCACAGCAGGTTCATCTTCATTTATTAATGATGGAGGTAGTGGTGTAGTAGGGATGTCCTCATCACTCCCGCTCTTTCTTATGTCCCGCTCATGCATGCTTTGGTCAGTTCGCACCAACTGTGACAGCCTCTCGACCCGGATAAAAAGCTCCCGCTCTTCAACGGCACGATGCAAATGGATGTTGACGAACGTTTACATTCGTGCGGATAAAAAATACGTCTGGATCCTGCTGTAGCAAGGTGACGCAAAGTAATCGGGCCATTCGGAGCGATGCAAATCTGGTCCAAATATGCGACAGGTTTTCATCTCCGTGGACGTTGCGCGGTCACGCCAAGTGACCGCCGAAACTTGCGTAGGACCCGCGCGTCAGTGGTAGCGAAGCCGATAACATTCCAGCCAGTGGTCATTCCCCGCGTGACAAATTAAACTAGACCGGCGCCAGCACTCCTGGCCATAGCGATGGACGTCCTCGTCGCCGCAGCTACCATGGATTCCGAGGGAACCCCTCGCAGCCGCCGCTGCCCTGGACTCCCCCATAGCCACCACTATAGCCCCAATGGAGGCCGCATCTCCGGCGGAAACAAAGCGTGCAGCCACCGGCAGCCGGGACGCTAAGCCGAAGGCGGCAAAGAAGGTGTTGTCCAAGGAGGAGAAAGGCGTCGAGGCCGCGAAGCGTCGCTGCCGGCGCAAGAATCTGAAGGAGAGGAATACAGCGGCCACTGACAAGGTATTAACTTGTCAATGCCTACGGGTTGTAGACTAGGGTTTAGTTGGAAGTAGAGGGCAAGTAGATCTCGAAGGTTTCAGCCAAAAAGTACTCGACGATATGAAAACTACGGTTCGTGAGACAATGATTCGATGCTTTCTTTGCCCCTCGACTCCCCCTTATATAGGAGGTGGAGTCGAGGGATTCGTGAGGTACAAGTTACAGAGTCCGGGAGGGTTTCCAACTCATCCCGCGAGATTACAAATATTATCTCCTAATACAACTCTAGCTTTCCTTAATAACAATCTGGGCTTCCGATTCTTCTTAATCTTCGAGACGTGGGCCTTCAGTAAACCCCGGGTACTATCTTCGGCAGGCCCATTGGGGATGCCTATGTCAGTAGCCCCCGAGATTTTGCTTGAATCATAGAGTCAGGGAAAATCTCCACTGTTATATTTACTCGATAGCTTTGAACTTTTCCATATTTCTTTGCATATGAATTTCTATATTGTACAGGGATAATGGTAGTTGGGGCTAGTTCATCTGACGGATCAGGTACTAGTTAACTGCTCTAGTGGCAATCCGCAAAAACCTACTTCAAGATCACGTCCCTGGACATGATCTTGGGATACTAGTGTAAACTTCGACAGGTGCCGCTTAAGGTCTTACCATTCTGTCGAGTCCCAGTCATATTTATCGGGTACCTAACGCGTCCGTTATGATTTTTCTTCGTATCTGTTGATACGGATAAAAGTAGCAAACCGACGTCAGAGACGGCGCCACGCCACACAGAACGGATCTGGGGTCTTACCTTCGCAAAGTTTTGCGGCATTCAGAAATTGTTCGCAACTTTGGCGTTCTGAGAATATATTGTCGAGTGCTTATTCGGCTGTTGGAATAGCACATTTTTATTGAGTCAACGGATGACTTATATTGCTCTCCCGATGGGAGTCTATGTAGAGTTATTTATAACTCAAATATACTCTCTTATTCTTTTTTCTTCTTTTCTCTTTTTTTAATTTCATCGGGTACGCGAGCAGCGTTCCCGATGGGAGTATCCCCCGAGGCTACAGCCAAGGACTTGTACTTGGGTGTAGGCTCCACGCCTAATGTCGCTATATTTTCTTTCTTTCTCGAAACTTTTCGAATCTCTCGGGTGCGTGAACAGCGCTCCCGATGGGAGTAGCCCCCGAGGCTATGAACAAATGCTTGAATTTGGTCATAGGCTCTTGCCACTTCTATTTTGCCATAATCTTATTTTTTTTCTTTTTTCCAAAGTAGCCCCCGAGCATTTGATCAAAAACTTTTGTATTTGATCAAAAGCTCTCCAAATAGTCCATCATCCTCTGCTGCCGCATTTTTTACGAAGCTGCTTAGTCGAAAACTTCCTCTTGTTAATGTGACATCAATGCTGATGATAGCCACGACCACTGTCCCTGGAAAACGCGAGAAGTGCTCTCTCACTACCTTGCGGGCCCAAAAACTTCATCAGTTTGACACGTCGTGCAAGTGGGGGACACACGTTCTCCGCTTTTCCCGGCGCACACACTGCAACGCTTGTGTGCTGAAATTACTTTTTTACCCCTGTTCCACATGTACACCATCTGCCTCACACTTTTTCCATCTGACGGTGCGCCGATTCGCCGCACCTCTATTTAAGGTCCTCATCTTCTTCCTTTCACACTTTCGCTCGTGCCGCTCCTCTGCTCTCCTCTGCAAAAATCTCCTCTTGCGCCCCATAGCTCCTCGAGCTCAACCATTCTCACGCTGTACTCTTGCGCCATTGTTGATGCCACCGCGCAGGTTGAGCAGGCACAGCACTCCTGAATCGAAGATGGCTTCCACAGATCTGGGGAGCGCTGAGTGGGAGAGATCCAAAATTTCCGCCCAAGACATTAACTTGCTGAAGAAACTGGGGATCAGCAAGAAGCCAGACGCACTACGCTTCCCCAGCGAAGAAAGCTACCCAACCCCACCAATGGAGTATCGGGTTAGTTTTGTTGATCATCTTATCCGTGGCCTTTCTGCCCCCATTCACAATTTTCTTTGGGGATTGCTTTTCGTTTACGGATTGCAACTTCATCATCTCACCCCCAACTCTATCCTCCATATTTCCATCTTCATCACTCTTTGCGAATCCTTCCTTGGCGTCCAACCTAATTGGGCGTTATGGAAACACATCTTCTTTTGTCGCCGCAATGGTTCTCCCAACGTCGCCTATAACATAGGCAGCGTTGTTATCTACGTTCGCCCTGATGTCGAGTACTTCGATGTCAAATTCCCTGACTCAGTTCAAGGGTGGCGCAAAAAGTGGCTGTATATCCATGAGGAGAATCATGGGTCTATCGAAGACAACATCTCTCCTTTTGACGGTGAAGAGAAAATCTATCGCCGTCGATCCTGGGATGCAGAAGCTACCGACGAAGAAAAATCGGCAACGGAGGCACTGATGACTCGCATCCACGAGCTTCAAAGCACCCGCGGCAAAGAACTGTCGGGTATCCAAATCACAGCATATTTCCTTAGGATCAGAGTACAGCCTCTGCAAGCTCGCAAAAACCCCCTCTGGAAGTATGCTGGCGACAATGATGTGGATCGCCTATCGGTAGATTTGCCGGTCAAGGACTTAGAAAAACTTGTCCGGAAAATCTCTTCCCTCAGCAAGAAAGATGCTGTCCCCTCTTCTTGTCGCGTAAAACCATATAGCGCCACCAATGCGCTCCCCAAGGTAGCCTTTGTCAACTTGCTCATTTTTGTTTAACATCCTTTGCATAATTCTTTTATTGACATCCCTCGTTGTTTTTTATAGAACCATCCAGATCTTGTTTCTCTTCCTCCCCTTCCTGAAGGTGGAGAAGTCGAAGAACGAGCCGTTGTCACTGATTACAACTAGGGTGCTCCTTGCCCTGAGAGTGAACCCGCATGTTCTCAAAATCTGCGGCGTACTCTGAAAAGGAGGCTGACTCCGAGGCTACCGCATCGGCACACTCTCCTCCTCCCGCTGTTTCCCCAAGGAACAAGAGGAAAAGGGATGAAGTTGTCGACTCTGGTCCGTCCAAGACCAGCACTCCTGCTGTCGAAGAAGTTGTTCCTACTGAAAAGAGGACAGCTGTCGACCCTTACGCCGATGCTCTCATCAGCTCGTAAGTTCCTATCTCTGTTTTATTGCTCGCCATTGTTTTACTTTGTCTATATTGATTAATGTCCTACCGCCTTTCTTATAGTGATGACGAGGATGAAATGCAACCTGTTGATGTGACTACTCGAACGAGTACGTCGCGTACTTTAGTTATTGCTGAAGCTCACCCTGATGGGGATGAATCTTCGCCTCCTCTTCAAGATGCAAAACTTCCGACACCAGTCGCAAGCCCCCGAGCCTCTTCACCGAAGAGGGCTAGGATAGAATTATCCACGGACCCTGTCTTGGTGGCCAATACGTCTGCCACTCCTTCACTGGATGACGTAAGTATTTCTCTTCTTTCTTTTCGTCTCGACGTTTGTCGATATTTGCCTCTTCCCTTTGTTTTATTTTAATTGCTGTCGATTTTTCACCTTCTATATTGATTTCTTTTTTTCCTTTGGTTCGCTCCCCAGCCCGTGATGCAGTCATTTATTCGCCTCGGTACCCAATTCATCGGGTACTGTGACCATGCGAATAAACTAGAAGGTACTGCTTTTCTCTTATCCTCTTTGCTGTATACTCCTTTAATATGCTTATCGTGTCATTTTACCGTTGTCTATTTTTCTCCAGAGAATCTTGCCGAAGCCAACAAACGTGCTAACGCTCTTGCAATTAAATTAGAGCAAAGCGAATCAGCTCGTAAGAAGGCTGAAGCAGATGCTGCCTCTGTTGAAGACCTCCGAAAAAGGCTTCATGAGGCGGAAACTTCTTTAAGCGAGCATATAACCGCACAATCTGCTCGTGAAGAAGCAATTACTAAACGCTTGGAGTCGCAAAACCATCGCTTTGTCAGTAAGTGCCTGAACTTTTTGCATTCCTTGGACTTGCTCTTCTTTACTCATTTGCTGATCAATAAATTTTTGCTTCACCAGGGAAAACGTCTCAAGAATATGAACTTGAAGATCCCGACAATGATCCCCTTCTTGACACACTTGCTTTCCTTGAATTTCACGGAGATGAAGCACGCGAAGGCATTGACGCAGCCAGGGAAGGACTGACGCGGCTCTACCCCTACTTCTTCCCGAAGAAAAAGGAACCCGCAACTTTTCTTACTCTTGCCAAGTGCTTCAATCCCCCAGATGATCTTGGACTGAAGCTTCGCCAAGAAAATATGAAGATTGCTGTTGAAAGCACTATTGCCCTGGTCGCCGACAGCCAGCAGAACGTCGACTGGACCAAAGTCGGCGACACACAGGAGATGGAGACCACGAAGTGGCAATCACTGATCAGGGCTGCAAAGCCCATCTCAAAGAAGATCCTCGCCTATCTTGGATGCAAGCCGACTCCTGCTCCTAGCTCGTCGAAGCCGGAGGTCTAGTAGAATGCCCTATCTTCTTTTTTACTGTTTCTTTTGATGTTGTCGTTACAATAGCTTTGGCGACAACTGTCGTAGTAGTTCTTTTGAAGACTTCTTCTGTAATGGCTGTGTAAACTTTCCGAAGGTTAATGGAATTCTGCTTTGCGTGATCATTGATACTGAAATTTTCTTTTTCAGTTGATATTTGATAACTACTCCGCAAATCCTCATCCTGTCGATACTTTTCCTGCTTCCTCCTTCTCGAAGAAAACACTTGTCGAGGATAACCTTATCGAAGGTTCTTCAAGTAAACACTTCTCGCAAGATTTGCAAGAGCTTCGCCAACAACTTCAATCCATGAAAAAGCAAACTCTTGTGATGATGGAGCAATCCCAAAAAGCATCCGAAAGAGAAAAAATTGCCCTTCAAGAAGCTCGAGAAGCCATAGCTGCCAAGGAAGCCGCTGTTTCCGAAGCTGAAAAGGCAACCACTCGAGAAAATTCCATGTTTGAATTGATGAATGAAGCCAGTGCTGATATGTCCGGTATGTTTGTTCAAACCAGAACTTTTTCTATCTTTCTTTTATATCTTTCTTGAATTTCTCGTGCTGTCGCCAAATAGGTTCCTTTCTCGATGCTGCTGCTGAAGACGAGAGGGTAAACGCGAGGACCAATCTTCTCATTAACCTTTCTCTTGATCATGGTTGTTTATTCTGGGCCACTCCAGAACGGACCCGACAGATTGTCAGGTTTCAAGACCGCGCCTGTCAAGTTCGCGATTTCCTTGATCGCTCCACCAGAACATTGTCCCTTGTTTATAAGACAATGTTTCCTCGAGACTAGGCGCCCGAGACTCTTCTTGGTCTGATGGAAAATTTTTGGGATGCTCCTCGTATTCATAATTTCGTACGGGCTCAGTTGACTGCTGGAGCAAGATTCGCCATGATTATGATACATATCTGCCATCCAAAATTGGATCTGACGAAGATTGTCTCCGAATGCCTGGCCAAGAAATCGAGACGAAAGAATAACATCGACGAAATTAATGACATGGTGACTCCTGTAGCCGAAGAGATGATGGATGAACTTCTTCGGATGGATTCTGAATTCTTTGTCAAGGGGAGCTACGCTGATCATAAGACGACTGCTGCAAGTAACAAAGGTTTATCCATAGATAGTATATTAGGTTTTGACTGAGTTGTACTATATTGCGAAAAGTTATGTCTATATTTTTATTTGAATTCTTTGTATTTGATGAAATTGTCTATATTGTGAAGTGTAATCTATATTGCGAAGCCCCCGAGCCTTTGGCCGAAGCTTATTCTATTTTTTCGTCTCAAAGATTTTACTGTTTTTGCGAGAATATGTATATTTTGCTGTCGTGGGTTATGAGCCCCCGAGCCTGTCGAAGAAAAAGATGTATGTCATCACTATATTTTACAATATTGCAGCACCGCGAGCCCGCCTCATTAAAAACCTTTTCAGCCCCACTCGGTGCCCTGAAGAGGAAAAGAGTGCGTCTGAAAACTCGCGGGCGTTTCAGTACATTGTATTTTTACAGAGGACTATATTTCGCTTCTAAGCGTAGAACCGCCTGAGCTGCGCCAAGTTCCAGGGATTTTTCTCTGGAACCCCTGTCTTCTTGTCCTTGATCCTGTATGCTCCTCCTTCAATTACTTCTGTGACGATGTAAGGGCCCAGCCATGGCGACTCGAGTTTCTCAGTACTTTGCTGATTGAGCCGTAGGACTAAATCTCCGACTTGAAAAGATCTTGGCCATAATCATCGACTTTGGTAGTTTTTCAGGTCTTGCTGGTACTTGGTAACTCGTGAGAGTACTTCATCTCGAGCTTCGTCGAGTGCATCTACATCGTCCTCCAAAGCTCTTCTTGAAGTTTCTTCGTCATACTCTGTGACTCTTGGGGAGTCATGCTCTATTTCAATCGGTAGTACTGCCTCAGCCCCATGGACGAGGAAGAACGGAGTTTCTTGTGTCACCGTATTTGGTGTTGTTTGAATACTCCACAGGACACTTGGCAACTCTTCTGGCCAAGTATGTCGAGCCTTTTCAAGTGGTCCCAGCAGGCGCTTTTTAATACCATTGCAGATGATACCATTGGCTTTCTCGACTTGACCATTGGTTTGCGGGTGCCCAACTGACGCGAAGTGCAATTTGATGCCTACCTCTGCACAATACGCCTTGAATTCCTTGGATGTGAAGTTGCTGCCATTGT
The DNA here is from genome assembly GCF_022539505.1 of Lolium rigidum. Classification (NCBI taxonomy): domain Eukaryota; kingdom Viridiplantae; phylum Streptophyta; class Magnoliopsida; order Poales; family Poaceae; genus Lolium; species Lolium rigidum. Next base: position 28,687,208 of record NC_061512.1, read on the forward strand.
ATGTGACGATGCTGTGAGGTACTCCAAATCGAAAGACGATACTCTTCACGAATTTTATTGCTGACACTGCATCCGGTGAATTTATCGGCTTTGCTTCTATCCACTTGGTGAATTTGTCGACAGCAACCAGCATGTACTCGTATCCACCTGGCGAGGCCTTGTGTAATTTTCCCACCATATCGAGACCCCATTGGGCAAAGGGCCAAGACAATGGTATTGGCATCAGCTCTGCTGTCGGAGAGTGGGGTCTTCCGGCGAATCTCTGGCACGCGTCGCAGGTTCGTACTATCTCTTTTGCATCCTCGATTGCTGTCAACCAATAAAATCCAGCCCGAAAAACCTTGGCCGCAATAGCTCGACTACTCGCGTGGTGACAACATATTCCCTCGTGTACGTCCTTTAAGATGATCATTCCTTCTTCGGGTGTAACGCACCTTTGCAGTACGCCCGAAATGCTTCGCTTGTATAACTCCCCCTTGATCACTGTAAAGGCTTTGGACCGTCGAATAACTCGCCTTGCTTCAAATGGATCGTTGGGTATTTCTTTCCTTAGGATATACGATATGTACGCTTGCATCCATGGGACTTCCACCATCAGTACCAGCTCCTGGTCCTCTTCTTCTTCTGGTGCTTCTTTGAGAGCCGTCGAAGTTTTTTCCTCCTTTTCCTTCTTTTGCACCTTCTTCGGTTTAGTGGACCTCTCGGTTATCTCTTCCCAAAACACACCTGGCGGAATTGCAAGGCATTGCGACCGGATATTTGCGAGAACATCGGCTTCGCCGTTGCTTAGCCTCCTGATGTGATTTACTTCGCATCCATCGAATAATTTCTCAAGCTCGTTGTACACTGCCTTGTATGCCACCATGCTGTCATTGACTGCATCACATTGGTTCATAACCTGCTGAGCTACAAATTGCGAGTCGCCAAAGATTTTTAATCGGGTTGCACCACAAGCTTTCGCCATCTTCATCCCGTGTATGAGAGCTTCGTATTCCGCTTCATTGTTAGATGCGTTTGGGAACGTCATCCGTAGAACATACTTCAGTTTGTCGCCTTCAGGTGATATAAGTAGCACGCATGCACCAGCTCCTTCTACCCTTTTGGACCCGTCGAAGTTCATGGTCCAAGTTCTCGATAAGTCTGGAGGTCCCGTGTTTTGCAGCTCCATCCACTCTGCGATGAAATCTGGCAGAATTTGCGACTTGATTGCCTTTCTTTTTTCATACGTGATGTCTCGAGGGGAAAGTTCTATTCCCCAAAGGGAGACACGCCCTGTAGCTTCTGGATTGTTCAGTATATTTGATAGAGGTGCATCATTGACCACTATTATCGGGTGTGCCAAAAAATAGTGGCGCAATTTTCTTGCTGTTGTGAACACTCCATATGCTAACTTCTGGTACTGTAGGTACCGCTGTTTGGAAGGCGATAAAACTTCGCTGATGAAATATACCGATCTTTGTACTCCATGGAGCTTTCCTTCTTCTTCCCTTTCGACAACTAGCGCCGTACTGACCACCTGAGGCGTAGCTGCAATGTATAACAGGAGAGGTTCCTTCTCTTTCGGCGCCACCAAGATTGGTGGTGTCGAAATTGTGCGCTTTAAATCCTCGAAGGCTCTATCGGCCTCTTCGTTCCACTGGAATTTCTCTCCTTGCTTGATTAAAGCGTAGAATGGTAACGCTTTTTCTCCCAGCCTGGCGACAAATCTGCTTAAAGCTGCGACTCGCTCAGTTAGCTGCTGTATTTCCTTCAACTTTGTTGGCTTCCTCATTGTTACGATAGCTTGGATTTTTTCGGGATTGGCTTCAATCCCTCTTGCTGAAACTAGAAACCCAAGAAGTTCTCCTGCAGGGACACCAAAGGAACACTTCGTCGGGTTCAACTTGAGGGAAAACTTGTCGAGGTTATTGAAGGTTTCCTTCAAATCTTCGATTAATGTTGTCCCCTTTTTTGATGTTATGATGACATCATCGATGTACACTTATACGTTTTTCCCAATCTGTGTTGCTAAGCACTTCTGCATCATCCTCTGGTATATTGCTCCCGCGTTTTTTAGACCAAAAGGCATTGTTCTGTAGCAAAACACGCCATAAGGTGTGATGAACGCTCTTTTGACCTCATCTTCTTCTTTCAATCTGATCTGGTTATAACCAAAATATGCATCCAGGAAGGAAAGACGTTCACATCCTGCCGTGGAATCGATAATTTGATCGATCCTCGGGAGGGGAAAGTGATCCTTTGGACAATGTTTATCGAGACACGTAAAGTCGATGCACATGCGACGGACTTTAGTGTTTTTCTTCGGCACCAACACTGGGTTTGCTACCCATGTGGCTTCTGTGTGCAGCTCCTTTATAAAACCAGCTTCTCTCAGTCGATCGATTTCTGACAGCATAGCTTTGCGGTTTGGCTCCGAAAAATGCCGCAATGGTTGCTTTATTGGCCTCGCTAATGGATCCAAGTTTAGGTGGTGCTCGGCAAGTTCCCTGGGTACTCCTGGCATGTCAGCCGGACACCATGCGAAGATTTTCCAGTGCTCATGGAGGAACTCGACGAGCGCACTTTCCTATGCGAGGTCCATGTCTATCGCAATGGACGTCATCTTTTTCGGGTCTGTTGGGTGAATCTGCACCTCCTTAGAATTTTTCTCAGTGTTGAAAGTTGATTCTTTGTTGGGCCTTCCTACATCTGGCAACACATCATAGTCAGTCGTGAGCCTTGACGCCATGTACTCTGCTTGCATCCCGAAGGTTTCTGACAGTCGATGAAAATCCTTATCACACTTATCGGCTAGCGCAAAGCTTTCTTTGACTGTGATTGGTCCCTTAGGTCCAGGCATCCTCCACAACAGGTATGTGTAATATGGTACCGCCATAAACCTGGCATATGCTGGTCGTCCCAATAAAGCGTGGTATTGTGATGGGAAGTCTACAACTTGAAATTCCAGCTTCTCTATTCTGTAGTTTTCTCGGGTCCCAAACTGAACGTCGAGATTAATCTTCCCCAGCGGATAACTTGGCTTCTCCGGTGTAATACCGTGGAATCGCGTGTCGGTTGGTTTCAGGTTTGCTAGGGATATGTTCATCTTCCTTAGTGTATCTGCATACATAAGGTTTAAACTGCTGCCGCCATCTATGAACACTCGAGATACATCGAATCCTGCGATTACTGCTGGTAAAATAAGTGCTGACTGCCCTGGTCGAGGAACTTGCTGTGGATGATCTGCTATTGTGAAGCCAATATCTTGCCCTGACCAATTAAGGTACTCAACCGTTGGTGGAGGCATCTTCTCTGCCATGAACACCTGTCGCGAGATTACTTTCTGAGCCTATTGGATGGCCTGCCTTTCTGAATCATCGAGACCGCTCCGTTAGAATTGGGATCAACATAAGGTGGTGGTGCAGGTGCTGCCGCTATTCTGAGCTGATGTCGATTTTCGTCCGTAATTGCAGGAGGAGGTGGCAAGTGGATCTCGCTCCTAGGTCCCTGAGGATTCCTGTGTGCTGCCTGGGCATTGGCGTGACCCATCTTAGCATTGCTTGGAAATTTCGGCAATCTTTTTGCAAGTGTCCTGACTGTCTTTTTCCGTTGTTGTCGAGATAAAAATGCATCTGACACGGCCCGTTCATCATCTCTTCGGGGGACACGAAAGGTCTTTGGAACCTTGGTCCAGTATTTTGCCTGTTGTTTTGAGAGTCATCTCTATTGTCGCCTCGCTGCTCGTTGCTCCTCTGATAATCATCTCTATTGTTTCCTCCGGCGCTTGCTCGAAAGCCAGCCGAAATTTTCCCAGGAGCATCATAGCTTGAGTACTGCCGAGGAAATCGTTGCATGTTCTGATAATTTCGACCGCGGTCCTCTTCTGGTGACCTATGTCGTTTGTTGTGAACAACATCTTCTCCATCTGCCCATCTGTTTGCTATCTCCATTAATGCGGATACTGTCTTTGCATTGGTTCTCCCCAAGTCCTCGACAAAATCTCCCCGCCTGATTCCTGCGACAAACGCATCTATCGCTCTCTCGTCAGATATATTCTCTGCCGAGTTTTTAATGATATTCCATCTTTGGATGTACTTCCTCATTGATTCGTCTGGCTTTTGTCGACACGCCCTCAAATCCTCTAGCAATGCAGGTTTTTTGCAAGTGGACTGGAAATTCTTGACGAACACGTCCTCGAAGCTATCCCAGTTGTCGATGGATCCTGGAGGAAGCTTTTTTATCCATGATCGCGCGGCTCCACTTAAATGCACCTGGATGCTTTGCATAGCTGTTGCTCTGGTTCCTCCTGTGAGTTTCACCGTCTCGAGGTAATCAACTAGCCAGTCCTCTGGGTCTTGCAGACCGTCGAATTTTTTGAAGTTATCAGGCAGCTTAAACCCCGAAGGGACTCGAGTTTTTCGGACCCTCCTTGTGAAGCATGGCAACCCACACATATCCTCGTCGTTTAGTTCTGGGGAATGCCGATGTTCTCTTCTATTTTGCCGTGCTCTGTCCACCCTTGCTTGCGCTGCTGTGTCTCTTGTACCACTTGTTCCTTCGGGAACTGTCGCTGCTGCCGCAGGTCGTGGACTATTTTGCCTTGTTGTTCCTTCAGTAGGCGTTGACACAAACGCCGTTCCCATGGCTCCGACTCCTGCCATCGCCATATTGTACAATGCTTCCCTTGAATCTCCTGGGAGTGGCTTGGACGCAAGGATAAAGGCCTGTATTGCCATATACCCAGCTTCTGGTGTCTTGGGGATAATGTTCCCTCTTGTGTCTCTCAACATAAAAGACATGTCGAGGTTTTGAACCAAGTGCTCTCTTTCTCCTTCAGGTATGTGTTGCAGCCTTGATCTCGCTCTGTTCCGAGCTTCCCTGTGGCTGTCTCCCGAAGTTCCTGATTGTCGACTTAACTCTGCCCTTCGTCTGCTTGATGCGGAGGCTGCCTCCCTCCTTCTGTTCAAAGCAGCTGTCTGTTTTTCCAATTCCCTTGCAGCTCGCGCGAGCCTGTATTGATATGCTTGCAATTCTTCTGGCGTGGCTGTTGTGGCCATTGGTTCTGAGCCATCCATAGCTCTTGCGGCTCTATCCCATGCTGCTTGTTGGAGTTGAACCCTAAGACGTGGTGTAGGTCCGACATATTTGCTGCCTAAACCTCGTCGTAGATCGGAGGGATCGACGTATGGATTTCCCAAGTCGTCGAAAGCCTCAGACGTTTCCTCTTGATCGCAGCTTGGCTCTTCGATGGCATAAATCTGATGATATTTTGAATTCAGATCTTTGCTGGGTTTGGTGACACCATCATAGAGATTGGTGAAGACCTTGCCCACAGTAATGGGTTTGTCGATGAAGTTGAAGCTGTCGATGCTGCTCGAGTCATCGCTTATATAGGAGTCCGCAGATGACTCGAAAGACATGTCGCTGAAGATCTTGGCGAGTTTTTCGCTTGCCCTGGTGCTGATGAAGCGTGGCGACGAAGTCTTCTCTTCGCCTGACTCGATTGACGATGCTGAGTTCGAAAAATCGGAATCGACCGCCGATAATCCCGATGAGATCGGAATTTCGAGGCGATACGCTCCCTCCTTCTCGACGCGAAAGTGGAACCTTCTGAACGTCATCTCCATGGGCTCCTCCAGTACGCATATGCATCCAAATGGGAGGGCGGGTGAGGAACAAAATCGACAAGACCAGTTGCGATCTATTTACCTCGATCCATCGCGTTGCTTGCTGTTGACGAAGTCGACGATCTTGAACGTGCCATCGAGATCAGATCCTTGACGCCTCTAATTCCCACAGACGGCGCCAATTGACAAGGTATTAACTTGTCAATGCCTACGGGTTGTAGACTAGGGTTTAGTTGGAAGTAGAGGGCAAGTAGATCTCGAAGGTTTCAGCCGAAAAGTACTCGACGATATGAAAACTATGGTTCGTGAGACAATGATTCGATGCTTTCTTTGCCCCTCGACTCCCCCTTATATAGGAGGTGGAGTCGAGGGATTCGTGACGTACAAGTTACAGAGTCCGGGATGGTTTCCAACTCATCCCGCGAGATTACAAATATTATCTCCTAATACAACTCTAGCTTTCCTTAATAATAATCTGGGCTTCCGATTTTTCTTAATCTTCGAGACGTGGGCCTTCAGTAAACCCCGGGTACTATCTTCGGCAAGTACGCCTCCATCAGAGCTTAGCGGAGGCCATGCTCCTCGTCCAGCGAGATGGGATTGTCGCCATCACTCCACCGGCCTCAACGGTGAGCTCGGTAAGTTTCCATCTGCGTCCTGGAACGCCTGCTCCCTTGCAGGTTCACGCGGCATCGCGGTTTGCCTGCGGCATCGCGCCGGTGCAGTTCAACGCGACGCCGGTTCCCGACCTAAACCGGACGTGAAGAAGCGATGACTCGTACCCCGGCGTGACACAGAAGATGCGTCAGGTCCCGGAGGAGAGCATGTCGGTGCCCCGCACCCTATTTGATGAAATGACACCATCTGCCCCGACGATGGATGACCCGGTACGTAAGCTCTCTCACTGTGTGGGTCTGCCATGTGTCATGCGTCTGACGTACGGTGATTCGTAGGCCTATTGGAAGGGACGCAATGAGAGTGACATCGAGGCCATGATCTACGGCGGTGTCCTCGTTGGCGACATCGGCATCGGGACAGGGTCGCATGATCAGTGGCCACAGACACAAGATGGGGTGGACATCGATGGCGCACGAATGTTCTCCACCCAACCCACGTAGGCAACAACCGTCTGCGTCGACGACTATGGGGAGGCGCCAACAGGGCTTGTCCTCAACACGGATGATGGTACCAAGAAGAAGGGGGAGATCCACGGGACCGATCGGCATCAACGACGATGAGGACAAGTGTTTGTGCGAGGCGTGGCTCACGACGAGCCATGGCTCCATTAATGGCGCCCAACAAAAGGGCAAGGTGTACTAGGCCAAGGTGGTGCAGGAGTACCATGAGAGAAAGCGTCACACGTCCTACGAGATGAAAAGCACTCTCACGAAAGAGTCCATCAGAAAAGGATGGAGCTACATCAAACAAGAGACAAACAAGTTCTGCTCCGCCGTCGAACATGTTGTTAACAACCCCATGAGCGGCGCTGGCGTGATTTCAGTGGTAAACAAACGAGCATCATCATTATATTCCATGTACATCATTTGTAAACCATGATCCGGTCTTTACCAATTTCAGGTATCCTGTGCCTTGGAGAGGTTCAAGGCAACATATAAGAAGGGCTTCCATATGGTCCATTGCTGGGACAAACTGAAGGACGCACAAAAGTGGAATACAAGCTTTGCGGCCTAAGATGAAGATTTCAAGAATGGGACATCAACGGTTGTTGTCAAAGGCTAAGACGACGATCATGGGCAGAAAACCCTTCCACCTCGTCCTCGGGGCCATAAGGCTACCAAGGAAGATCTAGCCCAGGAGGCAGCATCCCTTGCGTTCACGCAAACTTTGGAGAAGATGATGGTAGAGAATCTAGCCGCCATGGAGAAAAGGGACGAGAAGAAGCGTCTGGAAAAAGAGGCCGCAACTGCCATCTACCTTAACCTCACCAAAGAGATCATTGAGGTCCAAAGGATAGATGTCGAGGCCAAAAAGGTAGACGCCGAGGCCAAATTGCGTGACGCCGAGGCCCAAAAGATGTCCGCCGAGGCCAATACCCATGCAGAGGATACAAGGATCATGCTGACCGACTTGAGCAGCATGAACGACGACATCAGGGCCTGGTTCACGAAGAAACGCGCCGAAATCTGCGCGCGAGACGCCTGGTCTGCGGCGCCAATGTCAAGCACCATGGCCTCCTTTTGGACTACATTTGCTGTTCTGGCCACGTTGTGCCCCTTTTAGACTCCATTTTACGCTGTATCATGTGCAAAATGTGATGAACTTATTTGAGACCTCAATTTGAGCTAATATGCTGGCTATAATTTCGTGCAATTTGATTGTTTGACATGTTTTATGAAATTTCTGAACCAAAAATGGTCCGCGCCCAAAATGCGTCGGACCGCTAGAGCCACCCCTATGTAAACAGACGCATGAACATTTTCGCGTCCGCAAGCCGACGCAAATGAACGCCCGCGGACATTTTAGGCATCCAAAATGCGTCACCCGCTAGAGATGCCCTAAAAAGGTACTTGATGACCCACAAGTATAGGGGATCGCAGCAGTCTTCGCGGGAAGTAAATCCCAATTTATTGATTCGACACAAGGGGAGACAAAGAATACTTGGAAGCCTTAACAGCGGAGTTGTCAATTCAGCTGCACTGGAAACGAGACTTGCTCGTAAGAGTTTATCGAGTAGTAACAGCTTTATAGCGATAGCGAGTAGTGAAATAACAGCAGCAGAGTAACAGAGACAGCAGTAGTGATTATAGTAAACAACAGGATTAAAATACTGTAGGCACGGGGACAAATAACGGGCGTTGCATGGATGAGAGAAACTCATGTAAAAATCATAGCAGGACATTTGCAGATAATAATAAAATGGTGTCCAAGTAGAAAGCAATCAATAGGCATGCGTTCCATATATAGTCGTACGTGCTCACAATGAGAAACTTGCACAACATCTTTTGTCCTACCAGCCGGTGGCAGCCGGGCCTCAAGGGAATCTACTGGATATTAAGGTACTCCTTTTAATAGAGTACCGGAGCAAACCATTAACACTCCGTGAACACATGTGATACTCACATCACTACCATCCCCTCCGGTTGTCCCGATTCTTGTCACTTCGGGGCCATTGGTTCCGGACAGCGACATGTGTATACAACTTGCAGGTAAGATCATAAAACAATGAATATCATGATGAAACAATAACATGTTCAGATCTGAGATCATGGCACTCGGGTCCTAGTGACAAGCATTAAGCATAACAAGTTGCAACAATATCATCAAAGTACCAATTACGGACACTAGGCACTATGCCCTAACAATCTTATGCTATTACATGACCAATCTCATCCAATCCCTACCATCCCCTTCAGCCTACAGCGGGGGAATTACTCACACATGGATGGGGGAAACATGGCTGGTTGATGAAGAGGCGTCGGTGATGATGATGGCGATGATCTCCTCCAATTCCCCGTCCCGGCGGAGTGCCACAACGGAGACTTCTGGCTCCCGAGACGGAGTTTCGCGATGTGGCGGCTTTCTGGAGGGCTTCTGGCGACTTCTACTTCTCCCCGTGCGTTTTTAGGTCGAAGGCAATAAGTAGTCCGAAGGAGGGCGTTGGGGGCTGACCGAGGCCGCCACACACTAGGGCCGCGCGGGCCCCTCCTGGGCCGCGCCGGCCTAGTGTGTGGGGCCCTCGGGCCCCCACCTGGCTTGCCCTTCTGGCTCCGCCAATATTCTGGGAAAATAGGACCTTCGCATAAATTCCGAGGATTTTCCTGAAAGTTGGATTTCTGCACAAAAACGAGACACCAGAGCAATTCTGCCGAAAACAGCGTTAGTCCGTGTTAGTTGCATCCAAAATACACAAATTAGAGGCAAAACAATAGCAAAAGTGTTCGGGAAAGTAGATACGTTTTGGACGTATCAGTACTCCACATCACACTATGAAAAAGCCGCATATTCAGGCTAGCACGGAACATCCTACTCGATTCCAAAACAAAATCCTACTACATACTTACATCAACTAATCAAGTACAATTACCATACTAGAGCCACATTACTAAAACTAAACAGTTGTTGCTACATAAGGTTGCTGAAAAGTGGTTGCCCCCAAGCTCGAACCCACGTTTGCCAACCTCATCCCCTTCTACCGCTCTATCAGACGGTGGCAAGAGCACGTTAGGCTACCGTGCTTCTTGTACGGGGAGTCCATGGGCGGGCCATCTGCCTGCTCATCGACGTGGGATCTTCTGCGGCGGGTGTGAAGCTGTCGGTTGTGTGTGCCTCAATAGCGCCACAGAAGATCCTGCTGCCTGAAGCTGGCGGGCCAGGGCTCGGCGTGGTGGCCAGCGGCAATCATTTGCCAATGATTGGCACTGCTGCTTCAGGGCCGATAGTGGAGGATTCTTCGGTGGGATCTGCTGTGCATGTTGGTATGTCTAATGTTCCAAAAAATAATAATGTTTCTGTTATAGGTAAAGTTGAGCATTGTTTGTCAGATTCTTGTGGTGCAGGTTCGGTATTGGAGCCTAACTTGGTTTGTTCACCGGAACAAACGAAGGGGGGTATTACAGATGAGGTGTGGATGACTACAAAGGAGGGGCTTTCTAACATAGGTATTTAGGATTCGATGGGGATTGCCTCATCTCCAAGGACTAATGGTAAGACTCTAGTATTTTCTTGGGCTTCACTAAACACTGCAAAGTATACTTTTTCTCTATCTCTAATGGAATGCTCATCTGAAAATATGTCAGCTCGACCTACTATGGAGGAGGTTATTGCATTTGGGGGAATTCCAAAGGCCTCACTTGGAGTGAGGACTATTAATAGGTTGGGATGCCAACCTAGAGTCGATATGCCCCAGATGGAGAAGGCAATGATGAATGCACAGTTGAGAGATGGTTCATCTAGTGCAGGTAAGCCTTTACCTCCAAAATATTATATTGTTAATATCCCGGATTCTGAAATTATTCATAGGGCGGATCGTTTAGGTATATCTTTAGGACAATCCAAAGGGGAGGTAGTAAAATCTAGTAAAGGAATTAAATTGGTAGAAGAAGAACGAATTTTAACGATTTTACAAAAGAATGTGGATGAGAATGTGAATAAGGAAGAAGGTCCTCCGACTCTTGTGATGTCAAAAGTATCTACTTTGTGTGAGGATTTGATTGAGGATGATGGCATCCCACTGGACTTAGATGATCATTTGGAACATCTAAAGCCGGTAGTCAAGGAAAAGAAATATAGGACCAGAAAAATTTATGATACCAATAATATTCGCAAAAGTCCTAGGAGAAGAATTAAAAACAGTTTTCATAATGCAGAATCTAAAAGGAATAAATTGGAATCCTGGTGGTTTTCTTGATACTGCTAAGCATTTGTTTGTCAAAGAGGCAATTAGAGAGCATAAATTAGATTTTGTAGCCTTGTTGGAGACTAGAAGATCTAGTTTCTCTATTTCTTTTGGCGGAATTAGTGCGAACATGTGAGGCTGAAACATTACCTATGTTGGTAGGTGGTGATTTCAATATTATAGGGAAGCAAGAAGAAAAAAATGATAATTTCAGGGCTCGTTGGCTTTTAGTCTTTAATGCAATTATTGAACATTTGAACTTGCGTGAAATTGCTCTATCGGGGAGACAGTTTACGTGGGCGAGTCGTCGAGAGGAACCAACTTATGAGAAGCTAGATAGAGTTCTAGCTTCCATCTCTTGGGAACAAAAATTTCCCTTAGTCACTGTTCGTGCGTTGAAAAGGGCCACATGGGAAATTGCTCTATCGGGGAGACACCGATTCTTATTGATTCAGGGGTGAACGCACACATGGGTAATAAGCCAAAAATTTCTTTTGAGTTGCATTGGTTGCGACAAGAAGGTTTTTTTCTATTATTGAAAAGGAGTGGAAATCGGTTATGGTGGGTTTGAATCCGATGGATGTTTGGTTGAATAAGCTAAGGCACATAAGAAAATTTCTTAAAGGATGGGAAAAAAATCAAAGTGGGAAGTATAAACAAAAGAAAGAGATACTATTAGGTATTATTGATCATTTAGATGTGAAAGCTGAAACAAATAACTTGACTTTATCGGAAAGGGGAGTTCTAAAAAATGCAAATGATAATATAAATAAATTAAGAAGAGAAGAGGAGTCTAAGTGGGCCCAAAGAGCTAAAGTTAAACATATTCAAGAAGGGGGGAACAATACGAGATACTTCCACTTGATTTCAAGTGGGAAGCATCGAAAAAAGAAAATTTTCCAGTTAGAGATACAAGAAGGAATCATTATTGGTGAAGATAATATGAAGGTCTATATTACTGAATTCTATAAGAAATTGTTTGGGGCACCTGCGCCGAATAATATTTCTTTAGTTGAGGAGGAGGTGCAGGACATTCCACATATCTCAGCTATCGAGAATGAGATTTTGACAGCTCCTTTTTCTGAGGAATAGATTTATGAGGCGATCTCACATATGGAACATAATAAAGCTCCCCGGCCTGACGGTTTCCCGGCGGAGTTTTATAAAAAAAAATTGGGTGGTAACAAAACACGACTTGATGGCGCTTTTTCATCAGTTCAGTAATGGGGATTTGCCTCTTTATAAACTGAATTTTGGCTTAATCACATTATTACCCAAGAAAGATGATACGGTTCAAATACAGCAATATAGACCAATTTGTTTACTTAATGTGTGTTTCAATTTTTTACTAAAGTGGGTTCAAATCGCATAACGGGGATTGCCCCGAAAGTTATAAAATCAACATAATCAGCTTTTATGCCAGGGAGGAATATCTTAGAAGGGGTGGTCATTCTTCATGAAATCATTCATGAGTTACATAGTAAGAAAATGGACGGGGTTTTGTTTAAGATTTATTTTGAAAAGGCATACGATAAAGTGAAATAACCGATTTTACAACAGACTTTGAGAATGAAGGGATTTGCTCCTGAATGGTGTAGAGTAGTTCAACAATTTGTTCAAGGGGGAGTGTCGGAGTAAAGGTAAATGATGACATTGGTCATTATTTTCAGACAAAAAAAGGTTTGAGGCAAGGAGATCCGCTGTCTCCAATGCTTTTTAATATTGTAGTTGATATGCTTGCCATCATAATTGAACGAGCAAAAGATGATTGTCAAGTTGGGGGGCTTATTCCTCATCTTGTTGAGGGTGGCATCTCTATATTACAATATGCCGACGATACAATCATTTTTTTTAGCATGACCTCTTGAAAGCTGTTAATATGAAACTAATTCTATGTTTGTTTGAAGAGCTCTCAGGACCTAAAATTAACTTCCACAAAAGTGAGATTTTTTGTTTTGGTAAGGCAAAGGATGAGGATGATCTGTATAAGCAGATATTTGGATGCGACGCTGGTTCCTTACCCTTTAGGTACTTAGGTATTCCTATCCATTACAGAAAACTTAGAAATTCTGATTGGTATCCAGTGGAGACCCGGTTTGAAAGTAAATTGGGATACTGGAAAGGCAAGTTACTATCTTATGGGGATAGACTTGTCCTTATCAATTCAGTTTTAACAAGCTTACCTATGTTTATGTTCTCCTTTCTAGAGATACCTGTTGGGGTAAGAAAACGACTGAATTTCTACAGGTCTAGATTCTTTTGACAGTCCGATGAAAATAAGAGGAAATATAGACTTACAAAATGAAATATTGTCTGCCGACCCAAAGATCAAGGGGCTTAGGTATTGAGGTTCTCGAACTCAAAAATAGATGTTTATTGAGTCAGTGGATTTATAAACTTCTTAATAAGGATGGGGTGTGGCAAGAATTGCTACATAATAAATACCTAAGACAAAGGACCTTGTCTGAGGTGAAAGCTAAGCCTACAGACTCTCCCTTCTGGAAGGGATTGATGGGGGTTAACGAAGACTTCTTTACTAGAGGTTTTTTCAAAGTTGGTAATGGAGCAACTACTCGTTTTTTGGAAGATACTTCGTTAGGAAAAGTACCACTAGCCCAGCAATATCCATCTTCATATAATACTAGCATAATACCCGTGCTTTGCTACGGAGACAACCATGGACAACACAAACAGGAAGGGACACTTGAATGGTGCGGTCATCCACAATCTCATACACATCATCTATAACTATGGCACTGCCTTAGAGCAAGTCGGACAAAGAAACTTCTAACTCTCAGTGTAGTTAGAGCATCTCCGGTCACGTCCCCCAAACCCTCTCCCAACGGCGCCGGATCGAGCGTTTGGGGGACGTGTTTCGTTCGTGCCGTGTTTGGGGGACGTCGCTCCCCAGCCGCGTCCCCCAAACGCCCCGAGAACTTAAAAATTAGTTTTAATAGATAGAAGAAAGCTCTGTAATATTCAAATCGGTGCAACATAAATAAATCACATATAAAAATTTCGAAAAAAAACAATCAAATTACATATAATTTTTTTAAAACTACTTCTTTTTCTTCTTTGATGGCCCCGCCTCGTCGTCCTCATCACGGTGGAGCTTCCTGCTCGTCACCTCTTTCGAAGAGGCGGTGTCGGTCGACGCGTCAGAGGAACATGTGTCCTCCTCGTCATTGACGGTGGTCGCCAGCTGCGCCTTGGCCTTCGCTTTCGCGTCCGCATCCTCCTTCGCCCAGGCCGCCGTCGCCTCCTCAGACCCTTCCTCCTCCGCCTCCTCCTCCACGGCCTGCCATTCCTCCGCACTGTCCAGTGGCGGTAGGGAATCATCGCCGCTGCTGGGCGTCCGGACTTTGTCTAACCAATGGTTCCAACCTGGAGACTTGCCATCGCTGTCGGTGTCTGATGGAAGCCCAGATATGTAGATCATCATGAGAAGCTTGGATGAATGGCGGCCGGTTGAAGATCCGAAAGCGCCTACGTACGGGTCTTATTGAGCGCGGATGAACGGCGGCGCAGAAGTCGAAAAGAGCGGCGGTTGCTCTTCCAAGGAGTTCGCTGGTGTGTCGGTCGACGTGGTTGCCAATGTGACGGTTCCCCTTCCCGGCAATGACACCGTCGCTACGTAGGCGGCGGTTGAGCGTCCGAGCCGCTGACGCGTCGGGCCCGCTCCTCCTCGCCTCTCATTTCGTTGTGTTCGGTGTGCCCGGAGCGTCCCCTGTGTAGCGGGGACGGGCTCTGGGCGCTGACACCATATTGGATCGCGCCAGACAAAGAGGACCTTTGGGGCGCGCGACCCGAAACGATTTTTTATCCGGCACGTCCCAAATCCCTTTGGGTACGGTTTGGGGAACGCGACTGGAGATGCTCTTAGAAATCACGGTTCGGTTTGCATCCACATTTCGGATGAATCGGCAAATCTAACTATCTATATCCGACTCACATATATTGTACTGATTTTGTACAACTAAAATCTCTTTGTCTCACTACCTCAAACACAAACATCTGAGTTTACATAATAACAATTCACATTGGTGTTTTGTTGTTCATCAACTCCATGAGGCAATTAGTCCATCCTAGCAATAAGATTATCAACAGCAGCTACCAATCAATAATGTTTCCCCCCAAAAAAATTATAGAGGTAATCAATCAGGCCAAAAGAAAAATTATAGCAGCAGGCCAAAGGCTAAGCAATCAGTAACAACAAAGCACGCATGGCCCTACCAATTTCCTCTCTCGTCCTCTCACACAGCAGCAGAGGCGCTCAACCTATCTTTTTCTCAATTCTCGACAGCTTCAGATCAGGATGATAGCCAGCAGCAACAACAACAATTAGCCCTCCTTGCTCCACCTCTCGTGTAGCCACATCCACCATCCACAACTCCTGAGTGATTCCGTCCCTTCCATCAAGCTCCCGCCCGCGCGAGGTGCGCGACTTGGTGAAGGACGTCCAGCACGCCGGGCACTCAGTCTAGGTGCGGCCACCAGGCACCAGCGAGCCCGATCCAGCCGCCGCCACAGCCAGAGAGTGGAGACGATGAAAGGTAAAGGAGCAAAAAAAAAAAAAACGTTTCGCAGAGCTTTGTTGGGCCTCGGCCCAGCTGTTCGCGGGATGAAGCGCACGGAGCCACGGACGACGTACACGTACGAACAACCGATCCGAATTTGATAGTTAAGATTCTGCATCCCAGGAATGTAACGGTAGCTCATCTATTAGCTCGAACACTTCTAAATATCAGTTTCAGACGGTTGTTGGTGGGTCACAAATGGACTTTGTGGTTATAGTTATGCCAAAAATTTATGATGGTTAATTTAAATGGAAAGAATGATCGATTTGTTTGGAGTTTTACAACCAATGGCGTGTTTACGGCGAAATCTATGTATGAAGATCTTATGAATGACCACACACCTTTTTTGACAAAATACCTATAAAAAGTTAAAGTTCCTCTTAGATAAAAATATTTATGTGGTTTTTGAGTAATAAGGTTTTGCTTACCAAATATAATTTAGCTAAACGACGGTGGAATGGGTGTACGAAATGTGTTTTCCGCGGAGAGCTGGAGACTATTGAACACCTCTTCATAAATTTCCCTTTAGCTAAATTAGTTTGACGCACGGTTAATTTCACGTTTAACATTCCACCTCCAACCAATATTACGAATATATTTGGTAATTGGTTAAATGGAGTTGATAGACAATCTAAGATATTGATACGTCTCCAACGTATCGATAATTTCCTATGTTCCATGCTTGTTTTATGATGATACACACATGTTTTATACATACTTTATGTCATATTTATGCATTTTCTGGCACTAACCTATTAACGAGATACCGAAGAGCCAGTTGCTGTTTTCTACTGTTTTTGGTTTCAGAAATCCTAGTAAGGAAATATTCTCGGTATTGGACGAAATCAACGCCCAGGATCTTATTTTTCCACGAAGCTTCCAGAAGTCCGAAAGGGAAACGGAGTGGGGCGACGAGGAGGCGACACGCCAGGGCGGCGCGGCCTGGGCCCTGGCCGCGCGGCTCTGTTGTGTGGGTCCCTCGCGTCGTCCCTAAACCTATCCTTCCGCCTATAAGAAGCCTTCGTCGATAATAACTCCAGGACCGAGAGCCACGATACGGAAAACCTTCCAGAGACGCCGCCGCCGCCAATCCCATCTCGCGGGATTCAGGAGATCGCCTCCGGCACCCTGCCGGAGAGGGGAATCATCTCCCGGAGGACTCTTCACCGCCATGGTCGCCTCCGGAGTGATGAGTGAGTAGTTCACCCCTGGACTATGGGTCCATAGCAGTAGCTAGATGGTTGTCTTCTCCTCATTGTGCTATCATTGTTCGATCTTGTGAGCTGCCTAACATGATCAAGATCATCTATTTGTAATGCTACATATTGCATTTGTTGGGATCCGATGAATATAGAATGCTATGCTATGTTGATTATCAATCTATCATCTATGTGTTGTTTATGATCTTGCATGCTCTCCGTTATTAGTAGAGGCTCTGGCCAAGTCATTACTTGTAACTCCAAGAGGGAATATTTATGCTCGATAGTGGGTTCATGCCTCCATTAAATCTGTGACAGTGACATAAAGTTCTAAGGTTGTGGATGTGTTGTTGCCACTAGGGATAAAACATCAATGCTATGTCTAAGGATATTTGTGTTGATTACATTACGCACCATACTTAATGCAATTGTCTGTTGTTTGCAACTTAATACTGGAAGGGGTTCGGATGATAACCTGAAGGTGGACTTTTTAGGCATAGATGCATGCTGGATAGCGGTCTATGTACCTTGTCGTAATGCCCCATTCAATCTCACACTACTCATCATAACATGTATGTGCATTTTCATGCCCTCTTTATTTGTCAATTGCCCAACTGTAATTTGTTCACCCAACATGCTATTTCTTATTGGAGAGACACCACTAGTGAACTGTGGACCCCGGTCCATTCTTTTACATCGAATACAATCTACTGCAATTCTCGCTCTACTGTTTTCTGCAAACATCATCATCCACACTATACATCTAATCCTTTGTTACAACAAGCCGGTGAGATTGACAACCTCACTGTCACGTTGGGGAAAAGTAATTTGGTTGTGTTGTGCAGGTTTCACGTTGCCGCCGGAATCCCTGGTGTTGCGCCGCACTACACTCCGCCGCCATCAATCTTCAACGTGCTCCTTGGCTCCTACTGGTTCGATAAACCTTGGTTTCTTACTGAGGGAAACTTGCCGTTGTACGCATCACGCCTTTCTCTTGGGGTTCCCAACGGACACGTGCTGTACGCATATCAAGCACATTTTTCTGGCACTGTTGCCGGGGAGATCAAGACACGCTGCAAGGGGAGTCTCCACTTCCAATCCCTTTACTTTGTTTTTGTCTTGCTTTACTTTATTTTATTTACTGCTTTGTTTGCGTTCTCAATATCAAAAACACACAAAAAATTAGTTACTTGTTTTACTTTACTTAATTCCATGCATGTTTTTATTTCACTAGTTAGGCTTAATGGAAAACAACAAAAATATTAGAGATCGTTATAGTATTTATCTTGAGTTAGGACATGAGGTGTTTGAAGAGAAAATTAAAAAACCTATGGAACTTTATATGCGTGCTAATGGCAATGTTATTAGTATGAATGCTTTGAACACCATTGTTGCTAATGCTATGGAAAATTCTAAGCTTGGGGAAGCTGGTTTTGATGAGCATGATATTTCTAGTCCCCCAAGCATGGAGGAGAAAATTTACTTTGATGATACTTTACCTCCTATATATGATGATTATGGTGATGAGAATAATAATGATAGCCATTTTATTGAATTTGCTCCCACTATAATTAATAGTAATGACTATGCTTATGTGGAGAGTAATAATTTTATGCATGTAGCTCATGATAAGAATGTTTCATGTGATAGTTATATTGTTGAGTTTGTTCATGATGCTACTGAAAATCTTTATGAGAGAGGACACTATGGTTGTAGGGATTTCCATGTTACTAAAACACTTCTCTTTTAGCTGAAAATCTTGAAGTTGCGCTTGTCTAGTTTTCCTATGCTTATTGCATTATGCTTACATGACTTGTTTATTTATAAGATTCCTTTTCATATGAAGTGGGTTAGACTTAAAAGTGTTTCTTATTTGCTTTTGATGCTCTCTTTTGATTCAAATCTTATTTCTTGCGAGAGCATCGTTAAAATTACTGAGCCCATCTTAATGGCTATAAAGAAAGCACTTCTTGGGAGATAACCCATGTGTTTATTTTTCTACTGTTTTGTTGAGTCTTGGAAGTTGTTACTACTGTAGCAACCTCTCCTTATCTTTATTTTTTTGCATTGTTGTGCCAAGTAAAGTCTTTGATAGTAAGGTTCATACTAGATTTGGATTACTGCGTAGAAACAGATTTCTTGCTGTCACGAATTTGAGCAGTATTCTCTGTAGGTAACTCAGAAAAATCTGCCAATTTACGTGAGTAATCCTCAGATATGTACGCAACTTTCATTAAATTTGGGCCTTTTCATTTGAGCAAGTCTGGTGCACCTAAAAAAATCGTCTTTACGGACTGTTCTGTTTTGACAGATTCTGCCTTTTATTTCGCATTGCTTGTTTTGCTATGTTTGATGGATTTCTTTATTCCATTAACTTTCAGTAGCTTTCTGAAATGTCCAGAAGTGTTAAGAATGATTATGTCACCTCTGAACATGTGAATTTTGATTATGCACTAACCCTCTAATGAGTTGTTTTGAGTTTGGTGTGGAAGAAGTTTTCAAGGATCAAGAGAGGAGGATGATACAATATGATCAAGGAGAGTGAAAGCTCTAAGCTTGGAAATGCCCCGGTGGTTTATCCCTGCATATTTCAAGAAGACTCAAGCATCTAAGCTTGGGGATGCCCAAGGCATCCCCTTCTTCATCGACAACATTATTAGGTTCCTCTAGTGAAACTATATTTTTATTCCGTCACATCTTATGTGCTTTACTTGGAGCGTCTGTTTGTTTTAGTTTTTGTTTTGTTTGAATAAAATTGGATCCTAGCATTCATTGTGTGGGAGAGAGACACGCTCCGCTGTTGCATATGAACATATATGTTCTTGGCTTTACTCATAATGTTCATGGCGAAGGTTGAAACTGCTTCGTTAATTGTTATATGGTTGGAAAAAGGAAATGCTACATGTGGTAATTGGTATAATGTCTTGAATAATGTGATACTTGGCAATTTTTGTGCTCATGTTTAAGCTCTTGCATCATATACTTTGCACCTATTAGTGAAGAAATACATAGAGCTTGCTAAAATTTGGTTTGCATGATTGGTCTGTCTAGAGTCTAGATATTTTCTAGTAAGGGTTTGAATAACAAGGAAGACGGTGTAGAGTCTTATAATGCTTGAAATATGTTCTTATGTGAGTTTTGCTGTACCGGTTCATACTTGTGTTTGCTTCAAACAACCTTGCTAGCCTAAGCCTTGTATTGAGAGGGATTACTTCTCGTGCATCCAAAATCCTTGAGCCAAAAACTATGCCACTTGTGTCCACCATACCTACCTACTACATGGTATTTCTCCGCCATTCCAAAGTAAATTGCTTGAGTGCTACCTTTAAAATTCCATTCTTTTTCTTTGCAATATATAGCTCATGGGACAAATAGCCTAAAAACTATTGTGGAATTGAATATGTACTTATGTATCTTATTTCTTATTAAGTTGCTTGTTGTGCGATAACCATGTTCCTGGGGACGCCATCAACTATCTTTGTTGAATATCATGTGAGTTGCTATGCATGTTTGTCTTGTCTGAAGTAAGGGAGATTGATGACCCACAAGTATAGGGGGTGTATCGTAGTATTTTCGATAAGTAAGAATGTCGATCCCAACGAGGAGCAGAAGGTGTTGACAAGCAGTTTCGATGAAGGATTCACTGTAAATGCTCACAGACAAGTATTCAGGGGGTTTTGATGTAGCAGATCAATAAAGTACGAGTATGTAAAGTGCGAGAGTAACAATTGCAGCGAGTGGCCCAATCCTTTTTAGCACAACGGACAAGCCGGTTTGTTTACTTATAATGACCAAACGTTCTTGAGGACACACGGGATTTTGGTCTAGTGCTTTCGCTTCATATAGCTAATTAATCTTCATTGTTTTGATAAGTGTTGTGTGGGTGAACCTATGCTAATGCACCGCCCTTCCTAGGACTAATACATACTTGTGATTATACCCCTTGCAAGCATCCACAACTACAAGAAAGTAATTAAGATAAATCTAACCACAGACCTTTAAACTCCGAGATCCCGCTATCCCTCCCGCATCGATATACCAACGGGGGCTTAGGTTTCTGTCACTCCGGCAACCCCGCAATTGGCAAACGAATACAAGATGTATTCCCCTAGGCCCATAAAGGTGAAGTATCATGTAGTCGACGTTCACATGACTCCACTAGAAGAATAACGCCACAACTTAAATATCATAACATTGAATATTACTCAACCATAATTCACTAGTAACATTTAGACTTCACCCATGTCCTCAAGAACTAAACGAACTACTCACGAGACATCATATGGAACATGATCAGAGGTGATATGATGGTGAATAACAATCTGAACATAAACCTTGGTTCAATGGTTTCACTCAACAGCATCAATAACGAGTAGAAATCAATACCGGGAGAGTTTCCCCTATCAAACAATCAAGATCCAACCCAAATTGTTATAGCGGTGACGATGTGCAGCGGTGGAGACGGCGGTGATGATGGTGGAGATGATGACGATGGTGATGGAGATGATGTCCAGCTCGATGACGGTGACGATGGCGCTGATTTCCCCCTCCGGGAGGGAATTTCCCCGGCAGATTTTAGCCTGCCGGAGAGCTCTTTTCTCTCTGGTGTTCTCCGCCCCGCAGAGGCGGCTGTGACTCTTCGCGACTATCCTCTGGGGCTTAGGTTTTTGGGACGAAGATGTACGCGAAGGAGAGGAGGCCAGAGGGGGCTGTGGGCCCCCTCCCCACAAGGCGGCGCGGCCAGGCCTTGGCCCGCGCTGGCCTGTGAGGTGGGCCCACGGCGGCCCTCCTCGGCTCCCCCTTCTGGCTCCCTTCGTCTTCTGGGAAAATAGGAATTTTCATATAATTTCCGTCAATTGTTGATCTTCCGAAATATTGCATTCTGACGGCGCTTTTTCCAGCAGAATCCTGACTCCGGTGCGCGATCCTCCAATAATCATGAAACATGCAAAATAGATGAAATAACATAAGTATCATCTCCAAATATGAAATATATCAATGAATAACAGCAAATTATGATATAAAATAGTGATGCAAAATGGACGTATCAACTCCCCCAAGCTTAGACTTCGCTTGTCCCCAAGCGAAACTGAACTCGGTAAACAGGACCACATGTTTATGGAGTGAAGAGTCATATCAATTCACACAGGACATTCTAGTAAACAACTTCCTCATATAATTCAACTTGAAATGAGTAGAAGGTAATCACAAATAAAGGTGCATAAGAAATCATAATTGGTGATGGCGAACTTCGTTCTTGGTAAGAGAACAATTAACATGTTATACTTATCTATCGAGCAGCGCTCTTATGTTAAAGTTTATATGGCACAACTTGCATACTCAATCATAATAATCTCCTCATAATCATTGATAACTTTCAAAGCTATATTCATTCGGATAAAACTTGTACTAAACAAGGAAGAATAAGAGACATTATGAAGTAAATCACAATATAGATGGTTTGATCACAACAACTCAAATGCTTGCTTGAGATGGAGGGAAATAGGTTTACTGACTCAACATAAAGTAAAAGACAGGCCCTTCGCAGAGGGAAGCAGAGATTAAATCATGTGCTAGAGCTTTTTCAGTTTTGAAATCATCTAGAGAATAAAAGTAACATTTTGAGAGGTGTTTGTTGTTGTCAACGAATGGCAGCGGGTACTCTAACCCCCTTGCCAGACAAACTCTCGAAGAGCGGCTCCCATAAAGTTTTTAGTTGACACTCCTTCCAACCTTTACTTTCACAAACCATGGCTAACCGAATCCTTGGGTGCCTTCCAATCATTCTCATACCATGAAGGAGTGCCTATTTATTTTAGTTTTATTTAGATGACACTCCTCCCCACCTTTGCTTTCTCAAGCCATGGCTAACCGAATCCTCGGGTGCCATCCAACAATCACATACCATGGAGGAGTGTCTATTTGTAAAATTATGAAGGTTAATTAATCGGGGCTGGGAACCCCATTGCCAGCTCTTTTTGCAAAATTGTTGGATAAGCGGATGAAGCCACTAGTCCATTAGTGAAAGTTGCCCAACAAGATTGAAAGATAAAACACCACATACTTCCTCATGAGCTATAAAACATTGACACAAATAAGAGATAGTAAATTTTGAATTTTTTAAAGGTAGCACACGAAATATTTACTTGGAATGGTAGGAAATACCATGTAGTAGGTAGTTATGGTGGACACAAATGGCATAGGTTCGGGTTAAGGTTTGGATGCACGAGAAGCATTCCCTCTCGGTACAGGTTTTTGGCTAGCAAGGTTAATTAGCAAGCACAAGAGTTGAGGGAAACAAACAAATATACATGCGATAGAAACAATCATGCATCCTCCTTGTAAGCACAAACAATTTTAACTTCAGAATAATAAGCTAAGGAGCTAACAAGAAAGAGAGACAATGAAACAACATATCTACATGTATTTCTCTTTTCTACTTAAACCTTAAAGTGTTGTTGCTATTGACCAATGCTAAGTTTGCCAAAACCAAATAGATTACCTCAATGCTCCCAAAGTGATACCAATACTAACAACAAGATCAATCATATAATAGAGATTGCAAACTAAAATAAGATGTGCAATATGTAAATGATAGGACTTCTCATTAATATTCCATAACGATAACTCACACCAAGGGATACATAGGCAACCAACTAAAGGAGAGATACTTCCACACTGCAACCCATCTTATATGATAACTTCCCTACTCATGATATGACACTACTTGATAGTAAAAAGTAAAAGATAGTGATGATGTGATACCGTGGCACTCCCCCAAGCTTGGAACAAACCAAGGGGATGCCAATACCGATGATGAATTACTCCTTCGGCGGTGGTGGTGATGAATTCCCATCATCAGACTTCCAAGGAAGAGGCTCTCCATCAACAAACGACATCTTGGTCTCGGGAATCCTGAAACTAGCAGCATAGCTTATGTGTTTAAACCTGTTTTCATACTCACGCGTTCTGATTCTGAACGTCATAGAGTTGAGCTTGGAGTTTGTTGGTGGTGTCGTGAAGCGAGAGGATGTCGTCCCACAGCTTTGCAGTCTCCTTCTTGTGTGCATCAATAAGTTCAGACACAATCTTGTGAAAGATGTCCACTTCACGCTCAGCCATCTTCTTGTAGTTGAAAACCTCTTGTTCTAGCTTCTCCATCCTGTCTTCCAAGCTTCCTTCTCCTTTAGGACCCTGGTCATCTTTGATCTGCAACTCTCCATCAACGAGCAACAACTCCTTGGGTTGCATCTTCAGCTCGTTCATGTACAGGTTGACGACGTCCTTGCAGAAGCTGTCCTTCGGAGTTTCCGATGAAGACATGATGGATCTAGATCCGGATCAGATCCTGGCGGAAAACAGCTCGAAACAAAACACGTCGAGAAAACGATATACGGACCTCCAGGGGTCCGGGTGATTATATAGCAGGAATTTTTTACGACAAAGGGAAAGTACTAGGTCGAACCAGAGTCGGAGAGAGGCGACGAGGGTGCCACCTAATAGGGCGGCGCGGCCAGGCTGGGGCCCGCGCCGGCCTATGGGGGCACGCCCTCGTGCGTCTCCTCCGCTCCATTTAGATCTCGTAATTTTTCATATTTTCCAAAAACAGCAAAAACATTGTTCGGAAAGTAAATCGCGAACTTTTTATTACCAGTACTGTTACCTATTCAAAGTCGAACTCTGGCGGACTGTCAATTTGACCTTTGATGAAAGCTTCCGGAGTTTCCACTCGAATAACATCAACATCTTCATTATAAGAATCACCTGAGATATAATGCTTGAGTCTTTGTCCATTCACAACTTGTGTGGCATTGCCTTGGAGAGAGCTAATTTTAATTGCTCCTGAATGATACACCTCCTCAATGACATATGGTCCTTCCCATTTTGAGAGTAATTTCCCTGCAAAGAATCTGAGACGAGACCGATACAATAGGACTTTATCCCCAATATTAAATTCTCTTTTGATAATTCTTCTATCATGCCATTTTTTAACTTTCTCCTTAAAGAGTTTAGCGTTTTCATAAGCTTCACTTCTCCATTCATCTAGAGAACTCAATTGTAGCAATCTCTTCTTACCGGCTAGTTTAGGATCTTTATTTAGTTCTCTTACAGCCCAATAAGCTTTGTGCTCTAGTTCTAAAGGTAAATGACAAGCTTTTCCATAAACCATCTTATAAGGTGACATACCCATGGGATTTTTATAAGCAGTTCTATAAGCCCATAGTGCTTCCTTCAATTTACTAGCCCAATTCTTTCTAGATTTATTAACAGTCTTTTCCAAGATAGATTTAATCTCTCTATTTGATAATTCTACTTGCCCGCTAGTTTGAGGATGATAAGCACAAGCAATTCTATGATTAATACCATATTTAGCAAGAGTTTTTCTAAAACCACCATGAATAAAATGAGAACCTCCATCAGTCATAAGATATCTAGGAACTCCAAATCTAGGAAAAATAATATCTAAAAGCATTCTTAAAGAGGTCTCACCATCAGCACTTTTTGTAGGTATGGCTTCCACCCATTTAGTAACATAGTCAACAGCAATGAGTATATGTGTGTTACCTTATGAAGAGGGGAAAGGTCCCATGAAGTCAAATCCCCAACAATCAAATGGTTCAATAACAAGAGTATAATTCATAGGCATTTCATTGTGTCTGGAGATATTACCAACCCTTTGACATTCATCACAAGAAAAAATAAACTTCCTTGCATCCTTGAAGAGAGTTGGCCAATAAAAACCTGATTGTAGAACCTTTTGCGCAGTTCTATCTCCGGCGTGATGTCCCCCATAAGCACTACCATGACATTTACTCAATATCTCTTGTTGTTCATATTCGGGAACACATCTTCGCAGAATACCATCCACTCCTTCTTTATATAAGTGTGGGTCATCCCAAAAATAGTGCATCAAGTCATAAAAGAATTTCCTCCTTTGCTGAGCTGAAAAGGTTGGAGGCAAGTACTTGGAAACAATAAAGTTAGCATAATCAGCATACCAAGGGCTATCTCGCGAGCTCACCTTTATTACAGCCAATTGTTTATTTGGAAAACTATCATTAACAGGAACAGGATCATAAGCAATATTTTCCAATCTAGACAAGTTATCAGCAACAGGATTATCAGCACCTTTCCTATCTACAATATGCAAATCAAATTCTTGCAACAGAAGCACCCATCTAATAAGCCTTGGCTTAGCGTCTTTCTTTTGCATTAGGTATCTAATTGCAGCATGATCAGTATGAATTGTAACTTTTGAATCAACAATATAAGATCTAAACTTATCACAAGCAAAGACTACAGCTAACAATTCTTTCTCAGTAGTAGCATAATTTCTTTGAGCAGCATCAAGAGTTTTACTAGCATAATGAATAACATTCAATTTTTTATCTACCCGCTGTCCAAGAACAGCACCTACAGCAAAATCACTAGCATCACACATAATTTCAAAAGGTAAGTTCCAATCAGGAGGTTCAACTATAGGAGCAGTTGTTAAGGCTTTCTTTAGAGTATCAAAAGCTTCCTTACAATCATCATCAAAAACAAAAGGTACATCTTTTTGAAGAAGATTAGTAAGAGGCTTTGAAATCTTGGAAAAGTCTTTAATAAACCTCCTATAAAACCCAGCATGACCAATAACACTACGAATACCTTTAACATCCCTAGGATAGGGCATCTTCTCAATTGCTTCAACTTTAGCTCTATCAACTTCAATACCTCTCTCAGAAATTTTATGTCCCAATACAATTCCTTCATTAACCATAAAATGGCATTTCTCCCAATTAAGAACAAGGTTAGTTTCTTCACATCTCTGCAAAACTTTATCAAGGTTCCGCAAGCAATTATCAAAATAATTCCCATAGACGGAAAAATCGTCCATGAATACCTCTACAATACTCTCGCAAAAGCCATGAAAAATAGTAGACATGCATCTTTGAAAAGTAGCAGGAGCATTACATAAACCAAAAGGCATACGTCTATAAGCATAAGTTCCATAGGGACAAGTTAAACTGGTTTTCTCTTGATCCTTAGTTTTAACAGCAATTTGTGAAAACCCAGAATAACCATCAAGAAAGCAAAAATGAGTATATTGGGATAACCTTTCTAACATTTGATCAATAAAAGGCAAAGGGTAATGATCTTTCTTAGTAACCTTATTAACTTTTCAATAATCAATGCACATTCTATACCCTACAACTACTCTTTGAGGGATGAGCTCATCATTATCATTAGGCACAACAGTCATTCCTCCTTTCTTAGGAACACAATGCACAAGACTAACCCATCTACTATCAGCAATAGGATATATAATACTAGCTTCAAGAAGTCTTAATACCTCACTTCTTACCACATCCTTCATCTTAGGAATTAAACGACGCTGATGTTCAACAACAGGCTTTGCATCATCTTCCATATTAATGGCATGTTGGCAAATAGAGGGAGAAATCCCCTTCAAATCATCAAGAGTGTAGCCAATAGCTCCTCGGTGTTTCTTCAGTATTTCCAATAACCTTTCTTCTTCAAACTCTGAAAGCTTAGAACTAATAATAACAGGATATATTTTTTTATCATCAATATGAGCATATTTAAGATTATCAGGTAATGGTTTTAAATCAAAAACAGGATCTTCCTTTGGTGGTGGTGTTGTACCCAGATCTTCTACCGGTAAATCATGCTTAAGTATAGGTTGACGAAGGAAAATTTCATCAAGCTCATTTCTTTCTGCCCTAAAGACTTCACTCTCACTATTCTCCAAATGTTGTTGCAAAGGATTATTAGGAGCGAGAGCAATAGATGCACACTGTTCAACCCTAAAATCATTATTAGGTGAATCAGCTTTATAAGGAGTTTTGGCAAATTTAGAGAAATTAAACTCATAAGATTCACCAGAAAATTTAGTCAAAATTTTCTCTTTCTTGCAATCTATAACAGCTCCACAAGTATTTAGAAAAGGTCTACCAAAAATGATAGGACAATACTTACTAGCAAGCAGAACCAAGTACCAAAAAGTCGACAGGATATTTAATCTTACCACATAGAACTTCCACATCTCGAACAATACCAATTGGAGAGATAGTTTCTCTATTAGCCAGCCGAATAACCACATCAATATCTTCAAGTTCACAAGAACCAATTTCGTGCATAATCTCCGTGTAAAGCTCATAAGGAATAGCACTAATACTTGCACCAATATCACATAAACCATAATAACAATGATCACCAATTCTAACAGATAGCATAGGAACACTAGCTTTCCTAGACTTATTAGGATGTGAAACAATATTAGAAGCATCTTCGTAGAAAATAATATGACCATCTTCCACATTTTCAGTCACAAGATCTTTAAGAATTGCAATAGCAGGTTCAACCTTTATTTGTTCTTCAGGTTCTATAGGTTTCTTTTCACTTTTATTAACCGCACTATTTATAACAGAGTACTCCTTCATTTTAGCAGGGAAAGGAGTTTTTTCAATATAAGCTTCAGGAATAACATGATCAACAGTTTCAACTACAACACATTTATTTATAGATGATTCAATTTTATCTTTATACGGTTCATGATACTTATCAAAGTTATTCTTAGGCAATTCATAATGAGAGGCAAAATCTTTATAAAGATTTGCAGCAACTTGAGAATCAAGACCATAAGTAGCACTCATATTACGAAATTTATCAGTATCCATAAAAGCTTCAATGCATTTATAATCATAATTTATACCTGATTCTCTATCTTTGTCGTTCTCCCATCCTTCAGTATTCTCCTGGATCCGATTAAGAAGGTCCCTTTTAAACTCTTCTTTGTTGCATGTAAATGATCCAGAACAAGAAGTATCCAGCAAGGTCTTGTCTTGAAAAGAAAGTCTTGCATAGAAATTATCAATAATAATATTACCAGGAAGCTCATGAATGGGGCATTTGAGCATTAAAGACTTCAATCTCCCCCACGCTTGGGCAATACTCTCTCCATCATGAGGCCAAAAGTTATATATGCGGTTCCGGTCTTTGTGAATTTCACTTGGAGGATAGAACTTAGAATAAAATCGGGGCACAATATCATTCCATTCAAGAGAATCCCCATCATCCAATGAATTTATACCAATGCGTCGCTTTACCGGACAGACGACATAGAGAATAGTTTCTTCCTCACTTCATCCATAGCAATACCTCGCACACTTGAATAAACCGCATAATTCATGTAAGAACAGTAAATGATCTCCAGGATGGACAGTCCCATCCCCTGTATAACGGTTATCCACAACACGTTCAATAATTTTCATAGGTATTTTGTATGGAACCTCTTCCTCACCTGGCGCCTCATCCACTACCTTTGTAGTAGTAGTAGATTTTCCAAATAAAAATTCAAGAGAAGATCTCTCCATAATGAATTATGGCAGCAGGCAGAAATAAAATCAGCACAAACAGTAAAAGTTTCCCTTACCAATTCCACTTACCAATAGCGCTTCACTCCCCGGCAACGGCGCCAGAAAATAGTCTTGATGACCCACAAGTATAGGGGGTGTATCGTAGTATTTTCGATAAGTAAGAATGTCGATCCCAACGAGGAGCAGAAGGTGTTGACAAGCAGTTTTGATGAAGGATTCACTGTAAATACTCACAGACAAGTATTCAGGGGGTTTTTATGTAGCAGATGAATAAAGTACGAGTAAGTAAAGTGCGAGAGTAACAATTGCAGCGAGTGGCCCAATCCTTTTTAGCACAAAGGACAAGCCGGTTTGTTTACTTATAATGACCAAACGTTCTTGAGGACACACGGGATTTTAGTCTAGTGCTTTCGCTTCATATAGCTAATTAATCTTCATTGTTTTGATAAGTGTTGTGTGGGTGAACCTATGCTAATGCACCGCCCTTCCTAGGACTAATACATACTTGTGATTATACCCCTTGCAAGCATCCGCAACTACAAGAAAGTAATTAAGATAAATCTAACCACAGCCTTAAACTCTGAGATCCTGCTATCCCTCCTTCATCGATATACCAACGGGGGCTTAGGTTTCTATCACTCCGGCAACCCCGCAATTGGCAAACGAATACAAGATGTATTCCCCTAGGCCCATAAAGGTGAAGTATCATGTAGTCGACGTTCACATGACAACACTAGAAGAATAACACCACAACTTAAATATCATAACATTGAATATTACTCAACCATAATTCACTACTAACATTTAGACTTCACCCATGTCCTCAAGAACTAAACGAACTACTCACGAGACATCATATGGAACATGATCAGAGGTGATATGATGGTGAATAACAATCTGAACATAAACCTTGGTTCAATGGTTTCACTCAACAGCATCAATAACGAGTAGAAATCAATACCGGGAGAGTTTCCCCTATCAAACAATCAAGATCCAACCCAAATTGTTACAGTGGTGACGATGTGCAGCGGTGGAGACGGCGGTGATGATGGTGGAGATGATGACGATGGTGATGGAGATGATGTCCAGCTCGATGACGGTGACGATGGCGTCGATTTCCCCCTCCGGGAGGGAATTTCCCCGGCAGATTTCAGCCTGCCGGAGAGCTCTTTTCTCTCTGGTGTTCTCCGCCCCACAGAGGCGGCTGTGACTCTTCGCGACTATCCTCTGGGGCTTAGGTTTTTGGGACGAAGATGTACGCGAAGGAGAGGAGGCCAGAGGGGGCTGTGGGCCCCCTCCTCGGCTCCCCCTTCTGGCTCCCTTCGTCTTCTGGAAAAATAGGAATTTTCATATAATTTCCGTCAATTGTTGATCTTCCGAAATATTGCATTTTGATGGCGCTTTTTCCAGCAGAATCCTGACTCCGTTGCGCGATCCTCCAATAATCATGAAACATGCAAAATAGATGAAATAACATAAGTATCATCTCCAAATATGAAATATATCAATGAATAACAGCAAATTATGATATAAAATAGTGAAGCAAAATGGACGTATCAGAGATTTATCATGATCTATTGTTTGAGTATGCATATTGTTAGAGAAGAACATTGGGCCGCTAACTAAAGCCATGATCTATGGTGGAAGTTTCAGTTTTGGACAGCAATCCTCATTCTCTTATGAGAATATTATTTGTTGTTGAATGCTTATGCATTAAAGAGGAGTCCATTATTTGTTGTCTATGTTGTCCCGGTATGGATGTCTAAGTTGAGAATAATCAAAAGCGAGAAATCCAATGCGAGCTTTCTCCTTAGACCTTTGTACATGCGGCATAGAGGTACCCCTTTGTGACACTTGGTTAAAACATATGCTATGCAATGATAATCCATGCAAATCCAAGCTAATTAGGACAAGGTGCGGGCACTATTGGTAATCTATGCATGAGGCTTGCAACTTGTAGGATATAATATACATAACACATTTGCTTTATTACTACCGTTGACAAAATTGTTTCTTGTTTTCAAAATAAAAGCTCTAGCACAAATATAGCAATCAATGCTTCCCTCTGCGAAGGGCCAATCTTCTACTTTTATGTTAAGTCAGTTTACCTACTTCCTTCTATCTTAGAAGCAAACACTTGTGTTAACTGTGCATTGATTCTTACATGTTTACCTATTGCACTTGTTATATTACTTTGCATTGACAACTATACATGAGATATACATGTTGAAGTTGAAAGCAACCGCTGAAACTTAATCTTCCTTTGTGTTGTTTCAATGCCTTTACTTTGAATTTACTGCTTTATGAGTTAACTCGTATGCAAGACTTATTGATGCTTGTCTTGAAAGTACTATTCATGAAAAGTCTTTGCTATATGATTCAATTGTTTACTCATTGTCTTTACCATTGCTTCGAATCGCTGCATTCATCTCATGTGCTTACAATAGTATTGATCAAGATTATGATAGCATGTCACATCAGAAATTATCTTTGTTATCGTTTACCTACTCGGGGACGAGTAGGAACTAAGCTTGGGGATGCTGATACGTCTCCAACGTATCGATAATTTCTTATGTTCCACGCTTGTTTTATGATGGTACACACATGTTTTATACATACTTTATGTCATATTTATGCATTTTCCGGCACTAACCTATTAACGAGATGCCGAAGAGCCAGTTGTCGTTTTCTGCTGTTTTTGGTTTCAGAAATCCTAGTAAGGAAATATTCTCGGAATTGGACGAAATCAACGCCCAGGATCTTATTTTTCCACGAAGTTCCAGAAGTCCGAAAGGGAAACGAAGTGGGGCGACGAGGCGACGACACGCCAGGGCGGCGCGGCCTGGGACCTGGCCGCACGGCCCTGTTGTGTGGGTCCCTCGCATCGCCCCTAAACCTACCCTTCCGCCTATAAGAAGCCATCGTCAATAATAACTCCAGGACCGAGAGCCACGATACGGAAAACCTTCCAGAGACGCCGCCGCTGCCAATCCCATCTCGGGGGATTAAGGAGATCGCCTCCGGCACCCTGCCGGAGAGAGGAATCATCTACCGGAGGACTCTTCACCGCCATGGTCGCCTCCGGAGTGATGAGTGAGTAGTTCACCCCTGGACTATGGGTCCATAGCAGTAGCTAGATGGTTGTCTTCTCCTCATTGTGCTATCATTGTTCGATCTTGTGAGCTGCCTAACATGATCAAGATCATCTATTTGTAATGCTACATGTTGCGTTTGTTGGGATCCGATGAATATAGAATGCTATGTTATGTTGATTATCAATCTATCATCTATGTGTTGTTTATGATCTTGCATGCTCTCCGTTATTAGTAGAGGCTCTGGCCAAGTCGTTACTTGTAACTCCAAGAGGGAGTATTTATGCTCGATGGTGGGTTCATGCCTCCATTAAATCTGGGACGAGTGACGTAAAGTTCTAAGGTTGTGGATGTGCTGTTGCCACTAGGGATAAAACATCAATGCTATGTCTAAGGATATTTGTGTTGATTACATTACGCACCATACTTAATGCAATTGTCTGTTGTTTGCAACTTAATATTGGAAGGGGTTCGGATGATAACCTGAAGGTGGACTTTTTAGGCATAGATGCATGCTGGATAGCGGTCTATGTACCTTGTCGTAATGCCCAATTAAATCTCACACTACTCATCATAACATGTATGTGCATTGTCATGCCCTCTTTATTTGTCAATTGCCCAACTGTAATTTGTTCACCCAACATGCTATTTCTTATTGGAGAGACACCACTAGTGAACTGTGGACCCCGGTCCATTCTTTTACATTGAATACAATCTAATGCAATTCTCGCTCTACTGTTTTCTGCAAACATCATCATCCACACTATACATCTAATCCTTTGTTACAGCAAGCCGGTGAGATTGAAAACCTCAGTGTCACGTTGGGGCAAAGTAATTTGGTTGTGTTGTGCAGGTTCCACGTTGGCGCCGGAATCCCTGGTGTTGCGCCGCACTACACTCCGCCGTCATCAACCTTCAACGTGCTTCTTGGCTCCTACTGGTTCGATAAACCTTGGTTTCTTACTGAGGGAAACTTGCCGCTGTACGCATCACACCTTCCTCTTGGGGTTCCCAACGGACGCGTGTTGTACGCGTATCAGGTATTCATCCGTATTGGGGTTTCTGCCTTACGTTGGTCTATGTGGAGGGTGAGGAATGATATTATTTTAAACAAAAAACAATCTTTTCACCTTTTGCAGGTTATCCATATGGTGTCACATTGGGTTCAGCTGTGGGCTCTGCTGTCACCTTAGGGGCAGCGGGATGCTATGGCTTCTGGATGCACACGGCTCCAGATGGTCGCTCAGGATATCTTGTGCCAGTCTGGCTGGCGACATAATAGGCGGCTACGTTGATGTGTAGTCATACTATGTTTTGTTTCCTTCGCTGGTTGATTCTTGTATCAATTCTCGGCAATGCGTGAGATGGTTTAAATTATGTACTAGTAACTTTTTCATAAAAGGCATGTCCATCATCATGATGTAGAAGCTGGGATTTTAATCCCCATTTAGAAAAAAAAACATCCGAACTCAATCGGAGTAGTGGGCCAGCGGTGCGCTAATCACGCCCATGTGCAGATCTCCGACCGGATCCGTCTGCCCTGGCAGGTCCATGAGATCCTCACCAACAGAGGATCAAATCGAGGATGAGCATTGACAAAATCCACATGGAGGATTTGATTGTTTTTTTTATTTTTAGGGTTCTAGTTACAAAATTGTATTCTTTTTCATTTAGGTCCTGTAATTACTCTATTTTATAATAGAATAAAGGACTAGACTAGGCGGCGGCGCTGCACGCGGAGCCCTTCCGTGCGGCGGCTTGTTTGCCTGCTGTTTCTGTCCATTCGCGTAGCTCTTGGTCACCTTGGGCCCTGTCAACACCCAGATTTTTAAGTCCGGATGCCTATTATGTCATACATCGCAATCCCAGGAATATTGTTGTTGCGAGGCATAATAGTTAAGTATCACAGTCATCATTCATTACAAACCATAAGTCTTACAAATTGGAATCACATGATCCATATTACACGAATAGTTGATCTATTGATCAACGAACAAACACAAGTTCATAGTTCATAGCGGAAGCGTAAGATACAAGGACTCTCTAGTCCACAGGCCAACGCTTGACGTCGGAAGACTCCTAGTTGTCGTAGGCGTCCTGCTGGTCATCTCCTTGTTCATCTTCATACTCTGGCCATTTGAATAGCCAGGGACAAAGCCGTGAGTACTTTAAGTACTCGCAGACTAATACTAATGTAAGTGCTAGACATTCTAGTAAGGTTTGCTAAGCTCTAGTTTATTCGCATAAAGCCAGTTTTAGTTCACAAGTATTTGAGAAAAAGCTTGTTCATATGCTAACTAACTCAAGTGGGAACATTAGTGTCATTCCCACCATTCAAGTGGTGATTTCAATTCAATTCACCACAAGTCATTTCACCATCTCAATTCAATATCATTTTCCAAAGATATGACATCGGAAACTGTATGGCCTTTCCAACCATCCGTAACCGTGGACGCGGCTATTCGAATAGGTTTACACTCTGCAGAGGTTGCACACTTGTGCCACAACATTTGATTTCATCCGTCGGGATTACCCCGAATCATCGTAACACAGTACGCGGATCATCAACCATAACCTTTCACTTATAAATCCTAGTATGAGCACCTCTTCCCATGAGCTTGGCCTCCCAGTGAAGACCAACTGTCAACCTGGGAACTGCACAGGGATTGGCCGTACAATTCACCTCAACTTCACATCATTTCTCAACAATGGAGGCAGCCTCAAGCGTAACCCCTATGACGTGTGTTCAGAGGGAACCCATACTAAGATGCATAAACTTCCAGTTAAGCCCTACCCATAATCAGGTATTGTGGGGGTACTTGCTAATTGGAAAGATATCGCATTCAAACCAACATCATGTTTATCAAAAATCACCATCTTCTCTGGGTCATATTCACCTTCAAAAATCATTCAATGGAATGCTTCATCATTCCAAGGTTTCAAATTCATTTCAATTTCACGTTGTTCCCACCTAGAGTAGTCAAGTTTTATTTCATTAGCACTAGCTCTAAATCATGAGGGGTGCTATCTTGCTTTGCTTGATGGAGACTAACTTTACTACTCTAGTAAACTTCTTTACTTTGACCAAAGTTAACTATAAAAGTAACTCTTTAATAAAACCAGTAAAAACTTATAATGTATAAACTTGGGATAGGCTTATGTAAGAAAAGGTAAGATTCATGGTGCCTTGCCCCAAGGGGCTTTGCACTTTGCAAGAATATTAGCTTGCCTTGGTAGTTCTCAAACTGTTCCTCCTCCTCCTCCTCTTGGTAGCAACCTTCTTCTTCGGTGTACTCTCCGGTGCTAGCGTCTAAATTTGAATACGAGTATAATTACTCACTAATTCAATGGCTATTCCATATATCACATATAAACACACAAACTATTCTATGCACACAAATAATCTAATTAGGGTGCATCGGTTGTGTTGCTTGGGGAGTATTCACTTCTTTGGATTTAATATGTAAATGATAGTTTCCATAGGGTTCTTGAGAAATAATTTCCTCTCATTGAAATCTTCTTAAGATTTAATTTCTCAAACAATCATATGTGAACTTATATTGACCTAGGTCAAATGTTCATCATCATCATTTGAGAAAATGATTTAAATGAGGTAGATCACCTCATATCATTTAATAACACTACATATGATTTAAATCTCTAAGTAATTCATATAAGAGAGTTTGGGCCAGGGGTCCAAACATCCCATGAATTCATGTGAGACAAGATTTAAATGAAGTATAAGACTTCATATGAATTACTTAATAGTTTTGGACAATATCAACTAGTTAAACTAGCCATACTATCCATTACTTAAACTAGGGCATGATCATGCAAAGTGACCACACCATTTTATTGCATAACCAATTATTGTAAGTCAAATGTGAGCTATTAGAGTTGGAATCAACTTAATATCAATTTTGGTTGATTTTTAATAATTATTTGAATATGAAAAAGTCCCTGCCTTCTTCTTTTTATCACATTAATTCTACAATGAATCTTAGCATGGGCCAGTGGCATTGTGTAGATCTTTTCCATAGCTTTCCAAAAACATAAAATTCACTAAATTTGGTTGAGCCAATTTGAATCTATTGAATTTCAAAGTTTGGGCAGTATTGAAATTATTTGGAATTGTTTAAATAATGTTTGAATTAAAAAGGCCGGCGGGAAAGCTAAATGGGCTGAAAGGTTTAAAAACGGCCCAAGGCCAGCCCAGCCACGGTCCCGAGACGCGCGGGCTGCTCGAGCGGGGGTCCCGCATGTCGGCCGGGTCTTAAAACCCGAAGCGGTATGGAGTAACCGGGGCGTAGGATTAGATCAAGATCGAACGGCCGTGGTTCATCGTCATCTCCGACGAGAAGCAGAGGGTCTGGCGGTGAGGGTAGGGGGTCGGAGAGCTTACGGCGGCTCCAGCTAGGGTTGGCAATGTGCTCGGGGTAGATGTGGACGACGGCGAAGCGGCTGGTAGCAGTGGCGGAGCTCGGGGTGGTCTGGTTCGCCGGCGATTGCTGCAGAGCTTCCGCGGCGGTGATCTTGCGATTGGCCTTGCTCCGGCGAGAATCGAGTGAGTGGTGAGGTGGTTGAGAAGCAGTGAGAGGTGGGGAGTGAGGTGGTGTGCTTGGATCGTCCAGGGGAGGTCTCCTTTTATAGCAGTGCGAGGGTGCTGCGGGGCAGGGTGGTGGTCGACCATGGCACGGCTTCTTCGGCGAGCTAGAGAGCTAGGCGAGGGTGCGGCAGTGTTCTACGGTTCCTGGCGATGCTATTGGCGGCGACAGCTTGGTCGGGCAGGGCTTGGTTGGGTCGCATTGCTTCCAGGCATGTCGCGGCAGTGGCGGGGTTTGCTCGACATCGCCGGCGGAGGCGGGCACGGGTCGTGGTCGTGGCCATGTCTGGCGGCGTCGTGGTGTCACGCAGATGCTGAACTCGTTGAGAGGTGGTCCAGGGCGAGCGCGAGGTGGTGGCGCGGCGCGTGTCCAGGGCTTGTCCACGGCGTGCACGCGCGCGACATGAGCGGCGTCTGGGCGCATTCTGGGCGCGCCTCGTCCGGCGTTGTTCGTCGTCGAGCTCGACAGTGGCGGTGCTAGGAAGGTGTAGGGAGGTGCGGTGGCGAGCTGTGGCACGGTGGCCAGGGCAGAGAAGCAAGGGGAGAGGAGATGGGGCGGCAAGGTGGCGACATGGCCGGCATGGCCATGTCCATGCCTTGCTAGCCCTCCCTAGGGTTTCTATTTGGTAATGAATGGCTTAGAGGGGGCAGGGGGACCATTTGGTGTAGGTTGGGGTAGATTAGATGGGGTAGAATCACTATTTCAAATAGTGGCAAATAGTGCCATAGATGCTATGTTTGATTTTTGTCCAAATTTGGTTTAATTCAAATGGTTGACCAATTTGAATTGTGTGTGTTTAGTTGAGTTAGAAATGACCAGAGGTGATGAGAGGTGGTGGTGAAGTTGTTTAATTCAAAGAATTGCAAAAATGGATAACTGGAGATTGTTGAACTTAATTAAAAGTTGCAACTTTGGATGAGCATAGCTAATGATCAAGAAAGATTTTGGCATGATGATCTTTACAAAAAGTCTTCACCTTGATGTTGACTTTGAAGTGGTGCAAAGAGTTAGCAAGATTTAGTTTGAGAAAATTGAATTGCAAGGGCTCAAAGTAGTGATCAGACTATAATTGTCAATTTTGACCATTATCATATGTGAGCAAGATTTGTGTTTGAAATTCATTTGAATTGTGATTCATTGATTCCAAAAGTTATAATAAGTGTTTAGTAACATTACTCAACTAATGGTGAAGACCAAATGGGTCCAAGGTCAAAATTTATAAAAATGCCATAGAGCATATGTGAGGGTTTTTAGGGTTTTTCATTTATTGGATTTTCTTCCTCTTTGATTTATTTGGTTGGTGATCTTCATATGATCACATTAGGGCATTAGAGTATAGCACAAACAAGTAATAACAATCATCATGGCATATCACTCAAATGCACAAATCCTATGCATGGCACTATATGCAATTTAAAAAGTTTTTGTTGGTTTGAAATTTTGCTCTCTGGAATTCTTCTAACTTTTTTTTATTAAAATTTGGGATGTTACAAACCCTTCCCCCTTACAAAAGATCTCGTCCCGAGATCGAAAAGAAAGTTAGGTACTAAAGAGATCTGGGTACTCCTTCTTCATGAAGTCTTCGCGTTCCCATGTGGCTTCATCCTCGGTATGATTGCTCCATTGGATCTTCAGAAACTTGATGCTTCGGGTGCGGGTGGTTCGGTAAGCTTCTTCCAGGATGCAAATCGGCACTTCGCGATAAGTCAAGTCCTGGTTGATATCCACCGATCGGTGATCGATGTTCTTGAACACTTCGGTCTTCTCAGGAACTTCAAGGCACTTCCAGAGGAGTGAGATGTGAAACACGTCGTGTACAGCCGACATTTCTTCGGGCAACTCCAGTTGATAAGATACTTCTCCTCGGCGGCTCAGAACTTTGAAGGGTCCGACATATCGGGGTGCAAGCTTTCCTTTCAGCTGGAATCTCTGCATTCCTTTCAAGGGGGATACCATGAGATAGACGAAGTCTCCGATCTCGAAGGTCATCTCCCGACGTCTCTTGTCGGTGTAGCTCTTCTGTCTTGATTGCGCAGTCTTGAGATACTCTCGGATCTTGTGTACTTTCTCTTCGGCTTCACGAAGAACATCTGGGCCAAAAACCTGGCTTTCTCCGACTTCCGACCAGTTCAGGGGGGTACGGCACTTCCTTCCGTACAAGGCTTCAAAGGGGGCCATCTGTAGGCTAGCTTGGTAGCTGTTGTTGTAAGAGAATTCTGCGTAAGGTAGGCAGTCTTCCCACTTGGATCCGTATTCCAGTACACATGCTCTCAGCATGTCCTCCAGTATCTGGTTGACTCTCTCAGTCTGTCCGTCGGTCTGAGGGTGATAGGCGGTGCTGAAATTCAGACGGGTTCCTAGTCCTTCATGCACTTTCTGCCAGAATCTTGAGGTGAACTGTGATCCTCTATCTGACACTATCGATTTCGGGGTTCCGTGCAGGGCGACTATTCTGGAGATGTATAGTTCACCTAACTTTGGGCCTTGGTAAGTGGTTTTGACGGCGATGAAATGGGCGTCTTTGGTCAATCTATCGACAACTACCCATATAGAATCATTGCCTTTGCTGGATTTGGGCAGTCCGGGGATAAAGTCCATTCCTACGGAGTCCCATTTCCATTCTAGAATCTGGAGGGGTTGTAACAGTCCGATGGGTCGTTGATGTTCTGCCTTAACTCTCTGACAGATGTCACACTTGGCGATGTAGCTGCCGATTTCTCTCTTCATTCCATGCCACCAGAATTGCTCCTTCAGGTCTTGGTACATCTTGGTACCTCCGGGGTGGATTGAATAAAGGGTGTCATGGGCTTTTTGCAGGATGACTTGTTTCAAGTCTGAGTCCGATGGTACGCAGAGACGTTCTTTGTACCAAAGAACTCCGGCTTCATCTACGGTGAATCCGGGGGCTTTTCCTGCGGCTATCTATTTCTTGATTCCGTCAATGCTAGCATTGTCCTTCTGGGCTTCCTTGATTTGACTAACCATGGTGGGTTGCAGCTCGATGCTGGCTAGGAATCCTTCGCTAACAAGTTCAAGTCTGAACTGTTCAAACTCTTGATGCAAGCTGGGCTGTTCGGTTGCGAGCATGGAGTTCAACTGATACGGCAGTCGACTCAAAGCATCCGCTACCACATTGGCCTTGCCGGGGTGGTAGTGAATCTCCATGTCGTAATCCTTGATCAATTCGATCCATCGGCGTTGTCTCATGTTTAGCTCCTTCTGGGTGAATATGTATTTGAGGCTTTTTTGGTCGGAGTAGATCTCGCATCGATTACCCATGAGGTAATGACGCCAAACTTTCAAGGCTAAGACCACGGCTGCAAGCTCGAGGTCATGAGTTGGGTAGTTCTGTTCATGTTGCTTGAGTTGTCTTGAAAAGTAGGATACAACCTTGCCTTCTTGCATAAGCACACATCCAAGACTAGTCTTGGAGGCGTCGCAATATACGTCAAAGGGCTTTGCGATATCTGGCATGATCAGGATTGGGGCTGTTGTTAGTCTACTCTTGAGCTGTTGAAAGCTCTCTTCACATTTGTCTGTCCACTCAAACTTCCTGTCCTTCTTCAGCAGTTGGGTCATTGGTCGAGCGATGCTCGAAAAACCTTCTACAAATCTGCGGTAATATCCGGCTAATCCAAGAAAAGCGCGGACCTCGGTTTGGGTGGTGGGGGCTTGCCATTCCATAACAGTTTTGATTTTGGCGGGATCTACGGCAATTCCTCCTACAGACAAGATGTGTCCCAGGAATCCAACTTCTTCCAACCAAAACTCACACTTGCTGAACTTGGCATACAACTGGTGTTGTCTAAGGGTTTCTAGGACAGTCTCCAAATGCTGTTCATGTTCCTCTTCGGACTTGGAGTAGACGAGAATGTCGTCGATGAAGACAACGACAAACTTGTCCAAAAAGTTCATGAAGATCTTATTCATGAGATTCATGAAATAAGCGGGGGCATTGGTCAGTCCAAACGACATGACGTTGTACTCATACAACCCATATCTGGTGGTAAAAGAAGTTTTTGGAATGTCGGTGGCTCGGATCTTTAGTTGATGGTATCCAGTTCTAAGGTCGATCTTGGAGAAAACCTTGGCTCCGGTGAGTTGATCAAACAAGTCTTCTATCTTGGGTAGGGGGTATTTGTTTTTGATGGTGACATCGTTAAGCTTACGATAGTCCGTACATAAACGATTTGCACCATCCTTCTTGTCCACAAACAAGACGGGGGATCTCCAGGGGATGCACTCGGTCTAATCAGACCTTTGGCCAACATATCATCTATTTGCTTCTTCAGCTCCACAAGCTCGGTTGCGTTCATGCTGTAGGCTCTCTGGGCTATGGGTCCAGTTCCGGGGATTAACTCGATGATGAACTCGATATCCCGATCCGGGGGCATACCGGGTAGATCATCCGGAAACACATCAGGGTAGCGACAAACGACCCTGATTTGATCCAGAGTTGGCTTGGATACACTTTGGTTGCAGGTAAATTTTCTGGGTAGTTTTTCAGAGACGTGCTCTACTACGATACCGGTGCTGCTAGTCATGGTTATGGCTTTCTTGGCACAGTCTATCAATCCATTGTGTTTGGACATCCAGTCCATTCCTAGGACAACTTCCAAACCTTTGGTTCCTAGTATGATTAGATTGGCATAGAAATCTACATCATGGATTTTGATTGGTACATTTTTGCAAAATTTTCTGGCTTTGGTGGTTGATCCGGGGATTTGAACTATCATAACATGCTTCAAACTGAGGGGTTGAATTTTACTTGTTGATGCAAAGTCTTCGGTGACAAAAGAATGAGATGCTCCGGAATCAAACAACACTCTGGCCGGGATGTGGTTGACAGAAAACATACCCAGTACAACATCTGGTGCTTCCTGGGCTTCTCCGGCGTTCATGTGGTAGAGGCGGCCGTTGCGGTTATTGGGGTTGTTGGGGGTGAACTTCTTGCCGGTGG
Source organism: Lolium rigidum (assembly GCF_022539505.1). Taxonomy (NCBI): domain Eukaryota; kingdom Viridiplantae; phylum Streptophyta; class Magnoliopsida; order Poales; family Poaceae; genus Lolium; species Lolium rigidum. Next base: position 28,728,985 of record NC_061512.1, read on the forward strand.
AGACACGGCGTTGCTGCTGAGCAGGTGCAGCGGTGTTGCCGGCGAGCTTGGCAAGATGCTTGGGACACTCGTTGGAGTAGTGCCCCACTACACCACACTCATAGCAAGTGATGGTGGTCTTGTCCTGCTTGTTCGCGACGGGGACGGCGTTGCTTCCGGTTCTGGGAGCGGTGTTGGTGTTGTTGTTATTGTTGTTGGGGGCTCGGGGCGGAGCGCGGTTGTAGTAGTTGTTGTTGTTGTAGCCTCCTGGCTTGGAGTTTCCTCCACTCCGGTTCTGATAACCGGGGCGCGAGTTCCGCATCGGTGGCTTATTGTTTCGTGGAGTGAAACCTCCGCCTGAGCTAGGGCGATACTTTTGGGGGTGGCTTGATCCACTTTGATTTGCCATGCGGCGCTTGCGGTTCTCATTGGCTTGGTTCAGCTTGCCCTCCATCTGGATGGCGGAGTCAACAAGGGCTTCGAGGTCAGCAAAGGGGATGTTGACGAGGACAGTCTGCATCTCATCATGCAGTCCGTTCAGGAATCTCTCCTTCCTCTTCTCAACGGTGTCGGTCTCGTCAGGGGCATACCTCGACAGTGTAAGAAACTTGTCGCGGTATTCAACCACCGTCATGCGACCTTGTTTCAGTTCACGGAACTCATCCCTCATCTTTTTGATAAGACCCGGGGGTACATGGTACTTGCTGAACTTTAGCTTGAAATCCTCCCAAGTCATGAACCGACCTCCGTTCATGGCACGGGTGCTTGTCCACCAAGCGCGGGCTGGTCCAGCGAGATAGTGGGTTGCAAACAAGACCTTCTCGTTGGCTTCCACTCCGGCTACTTCCAGGTTGTTCTCCATAGTCTGGAGCCAGTCGTCGGCGTCGAGGGGTTCCTCGGTCTTGCTAAACACCGGGGGATTGGTGTTCTGGAAGTTCTTGAGCTTGGATCCAGGTTGATCATGATTTCCATGGCCTTGGTTGGCAATTTTCTGCAAGGCGATGAGGTTGGCTTGGCGTTCGGCTCTTTTTGTTTCCCTGTCAGCAAGCATGGTCTGCAGTAGTTGCAACATCGCATCGTTGGTGCGATTGGGAGGGGCCATCTGAAGATATAGAAGATCATGAGATGAGAGGGAACATTCTATGGTTTATTTTGGTTAAGTTTGAAAACATTTGAAAACTTGTAATCTTTTCATGACAAACATAACATTCATTCATTCATTCAACACATAGTACAAACTAACACACATACTCCAATGGTTTTAAGAACCATTCTCATGCTACGATACAAGGGACGGGATACAACTCACACCTACATAAGTGAGACTAGTGCAACTACTCCTCATCCTCGACATCGATCGGGACGTAGTCATCGGGTCCTGCCTCCAGGAACTCGTAGTCCTCCTCCTCGGTGTTCTCGTCCTCCTCAAAGTCGTCGTCGTCGCTCAGGAAGGCTCCTCCTCCCTGAATGTCGATGCCTCCGTCGTCATCCTCCAGCTCACGAATCTGATCCTCCTAGGCCTTGACAGTGGCCTCAAGTGACGCGATCTTGGCGCTTAATCGTGGCGTCCTTCTTGGCACGCTGCTGGCGAAGGCTCTTGCGGTCGTTGTTGAGTAGCTTGATCGCCTCACCCTGCTCGATGATGTGAGCATGGGTCTGGTTCGCGTAAGCGCGAGTGGCGTCGAGGTCCTTCTGAGTCTGGTAGAGCATGAAGTCCAGATGCTCAGCGTGGTGCCTCAACTGCAGGTGCGGCTGCACCTCCATGGGCACTCCCATGGCATCACGCCTCACAAGATGCGCGAAGCGCGAAGCGAGGATGCGCACCACGTTCTGTCCACAGAGGCGCGCAAGTGCCTCCTGAAGGCCACGTGCGAGTCCGTCGAGCCAGTTGCTCTCGCGGAAGGAGAAGAGGATCCTCTCCGAGGTGGGAGGCTCCATCTTGCCCCTCAAGTCGGCAGTGATCACCCACTGCAACTCTCCTCCGGGCGTGTCGTCCAGCTGAACCCCGTGGAACTCAGGGTGCGGGCGCTCGAGGAAGTCCGAAAGGGCGTTGAGGTCGTGCTCGAAGATCAAGCTCCCTCCGTTCCCAAGCTGGTAAAACTTGGTGTTGATGAGTTCATTCGGCTCCATCTGAAAGGGAATTGGATGAGTAAGTTAGAGAGTGCAAAGTGTGGCAAAATTTTAAGTTGATACAAATAAGATAGAACATGTTTCATCAAATTTTGGCAAAGTCTCAAAGACAAGAGTGTAAGTAAATTTTCACAAATATTTTCTTTCATTTGATTTCAACGTTAAGTTTTTCAGAACGCCCATTCTAACTAAGGTCTTCTAAGGTCAAACAATGGCTCTGATACCAACTTGTCAACACCCGGATTTTTAAGTCCGGATGCCTATTATGTCATACATCGCAATCCCAGGAATATTGTTGTTGCGACGCATAATAGTTAAGTATCACAGCTCATCATTCATTACAAACCATAAGTCTTACAAATTGGAATCACATGATCCATATTACACGAATAGTTGATCTATTGATCAACGAACAAACACAAGTTCATAGTTCATAGCGGAAGCGTAAGATACAAGGACTCTCTAGTCCACAGGCCAACGCTTGACGTCGGAAGACTCCTAGTTGTCGTAGGCGTCCCGCTGGTCATCTCCTTGTTCATCTTCATACTCCGGCCATTTGAATAGCCGGGGACAAAGCCGTGAGTACTTTAAGTACTCGCAGACTAATACTAATGTAAGTGCTAGACATTCTAGTAAGGTTTGCTAAGCTCTAGTTTATTCGCATAAAGCCAGTTTTAGTTCACAAGTATTTGAGAAAAATCTTGTTCATATGCTAACTAACTCAAGTGGGAACATTAGTGTCATTCCCACCATTCAAGTGGTGATTTCAATTCAATTCACCACAAGTCATTTCACCATCTCAATTCAATATCATTTTCCAAAGATATGACATCGGAAACTGTATGGCCTTTCCAACCGTCCGTAACCGTGGACGCGGCTATTCGAATAGGTTTACACTCTGCAGAGGTTGCACACTTGTGCCACAACATTTGATTTCATCCGTCAGGATTACCCCGAATCATCGTAACACAGTACGCGGATCATCAACCATAACCTTTCACTTATAAATCCTAGTATGAGCACCTCTCGCCATGAGCTTGGCCTCCCAGTGAAGACCAACTGTCAACCTGGGAACTGCACAGGGCTTGGCCGTACAATTCACCTCAACTTCACATCATTTCTCAACAATGGAGGCAGCCTCAAGCGTAACCCCTATGACGTGTGTTCAGATGGAACCCATACTAAGATGCATAAACTTCCAGTTAAGCCCTACCCATAATCAGGTATTGTGGGGGTAATTGCTAATTGGAAAGGTATCGCATTCAAACCAACATCATGTTTATCAAAAATCACCATCTTCTCCGGGTCATATTCACCTTCAAAAATCATTCAATGGAATGCTTCATCATTCCAAGGTTTCAAATTCATTTCAATTTCACGTTGTTCCCACCTAGAGTAGTCAAGTTTTATTTCATTAGCACTAGCTCTAAATCATGAGGGGTGCTATCTTGCTTTGCTTGATGGAGACTAACTTTACTACTCTAGTAAACTTCTTTACTTTGACCAAAGTTAACTATAAAAGTAACTCTTTAATAAAACCAGTAAAAACTTGTAATGTATAAACTTGGGATAGGCTTATGTAAGAAAAGGTAAGATTCATGGTGCCTTGCCCCAAGGGGCTTTGCACATTGCAAGAATATTAGCTTGCCTTGGTAGTTCTCAAAGTGCTCCTACTCCTCCTCTTGGTAGCAACCTTCTTCTTCGGTGTACTCTCCGGTGCTAGCGTCTAAATTTGAATACGAGTATAATTACTCACTAATTCAATGGCTATTCCATATATCACATATAAACACACAAACTATTCTATGCACACAAATAATCTAATTAGGGTGCATGGGTTGTGTTGCTTGGGGAGTATTCACTTCTTTGGATTTAATATGTAAATGATAGTTTCCATAGGGTTCTTGAGAAATAATTTCCTCTCATTGAAATCTTCTTAAGATTTAATTTCTCAAACAATCATATGTGAACTTATATTGACATAAGTCAAATTTTCATCATCATCATTTGAGAAAATGATTTAAATGAGGTAGATCACCTCATATCATTTAATAACACTACATATGATTTAAATCTCTAAGTAATTCATATAAGAGAGTTTGGGCCAGGGGTCCAAACATCCCATGAATTCATGTGAGACAAGATTTAAATGAAGTATAAGACTTCATATGAATTACTTAATAGTTTTGGACAATATCAACTAGTTAAACTAGCCATACTATCCATTACTTAAACTAGGGCATGGTCATGCAAAGTGACCACACCATTTTATTGCATAACCAATTAGTGTAAGTCAAATGTGAGCTATTAGAGTTGGAATCAACTTAATATCTATTTTGGTTGATTTTTAATAATTATTTGAATATGAAAAAGTCCCTGCCTTCTTCTTTTTATCACATTAATTATACAATGAATCTTAGCATGGGACCAGTGGAATTGTGTAGATCTTTTCCATAGCTTTCCAACAACATAAAATTCACTAAATTTGGTTGAGCCAACTTGAATCTATTGAATTTCAAAATTTGGGCAGTATTGAAATTATTTGGAATTGTTTAAATAACGTTTGAATTAAAAAGGCCGGCGGGAAAGCTAAATGGGCTGAAAGGTTTAAAAACGGCCCAAGGCCAGCCCAGCCACGGTCCAGAGACGCGCGGGCTGCCTGACAGGGGGTCCCGCATGTCAGCGGGTCTTAAAACCCGAAGCGGTATGGAGTAACCAGGGGCGTAGGATTAGATCAAGATCGAACGGCCGTGGTTCATCGTCATCTCCGACGAGAAGCAGAGGGTCTGGCGGTGAGGGTAGGGGGTCGAAGAGCTTACGGCGGCTCCAGCTAGGGTTGGCAATGTGCTCGGGGTAGATGTGGACGACGGCGAAGCGGCTGGTAGCAGTGGCGGAGCTCGGGGTGGTCTGGTTCGCCGGCGATTGCTGCAGAGCTTCCGCGGCGGTGATCTTGTGATTGGCCTTGCTCCGGCGAGAATCGAGTGAGTGGTGAGGTGGATGAGAAGCAGTGAGAGGTGGGGAGTGAGGTGGTGTGCTTGGATCATCCAGGGGAGGTCTCCTTTTATAGCAGCGCGAGGGTGCTGCGGGGCAGGGTGGTGGTCGACCATGGCGCGGCTTCCCCGGCGAGCTAGAGAGCTAGGCGAGGGTGCGGCAGTGTTCTATGGTTCCTGGCGATGCTATTGGCGGCGACAGCTTGGTCGGGCAGGGCTTGGTTGGGTCGCATTGCTTCCGGGCATGTCGCGGCAGTGGCGGGGTTTGCTCGACGTCGCCGCCGGCGGCGGGCACGGGTCGTGGTCGTGGCCATGTCTGGCGGCGTCGTGGTGTCACGCAGATGCTCAACTCGTTGAGAGGTGGTCCAGGGCGAGCGCGAGGTGGTGGCGCGGCGCGTGTCCAGGGCTTGTTCACGGCGTGCACGCGCGCGACACGAGCGGCGTCTGGGCGCGTTCTAGGCGCGCGTCGTCCGGCGTTGGTCGTCGTCGAGCTCGACAGTGGCGGTGCTAGGAAGGTGTAGGGAGGTGCGGTGGCGAGCTGTGGCACGGTGGCCAGGGCAGAGAAGCAAGGGGAGAGGAGATGGTGCGGCAAGGTGGCGACATGGCCGGCATGGCCATGTCCATGCCTTGCTAGCCCTCCCTAGGGTTTCTATTTGGTAATGAATGGCTTAGAGGGGGCAGGGGGACCATTTGGTGTAGGTTGGGGTAGATTAGATGGGGTAGAATCACTATTTCAAATAGTGGCAAATAGTGCCATAGATGCTATGTTTGATTTTTGTCCAAATTTGGTTTAATTCAAATGGTTGACCAATTTGAATTGTGTGTGTTTAGTTGAGTTAGAAATGACCAGAGGTGATGAGAGGTGGTGGTGAAGTTGTTTAATTCAAAGAATTGCAAAAATGGATAAGTGGAGATTGTTGAACTTAATTAAAAGTTGCAACTTTGGATGAGCATAGCTAATGATCAAGAAAGATTTTGGCATGATGATCTTTACAAAAAGTCTAAACCTTGATGTTGACTTTGAAGTGGTGCAAAGAGTTAGCAAGATTCAGTTTGAAAAAATTGAATTGCAAGGGCTCAAAGTAGTGATCAGACTATAATTGTCAATTTTGACCATTATCATATGTGAGCAAGATTTGTGTTTGAAATTCATTTGAATTGTGATTCATTGATTCCAAAAGTTGTAATAAGTGTTTAGTAACATTATTCAACTAATGGTGAAGACCAAATGGGTCCAAGGTCAAAATTTATAAAAATGCCATAGAGCATATGTGAGGGTTTTTAGGGTTTTTCATTTATTGGATTTTCTTCCTCTTTGATTTATTTGGTTGGTGATCTTCATATGATCACATTAGGGCATTAGAGTATAGCACAAACAAGTAATAACAATCATCATGGAATATCACTCAAATGCACAAATTCTATGCATGGCACTATATGCAATTTAAAAAGTTTTTGTTGGTTTGAAATTTTACTCTCTGGAATTCTTCTAACTTTCTTTTATTGAAATTTGAGATGTTACAGGCCCAATGGACTTTCACTTTGGGCCCAATGATCTAGGGCCGAGCTCTACAGCAGCAGTATGGATAGCCGGAAACTCAGCGCCGGTGCATGCAAAAACAACTGGCCCACGTTATTGAATGTGTTTCTCCTAACAGAAACAAATGTCCATCCATGGCGCGCATTAATTATAGTGGCAAAATTAGCCTTCCTAATTAATTAGGCAACTAGACCCTAATTAATCTGGCAATTGTTAAATAGGGCAATTAGATCAAATTAATATGTAAATTACCACTAATAAATCCGGGAATTCCTTCTAATTAATCGGGCATTTACTGCAAATTAATGTTGAAATTTGTAAAACATGGTAGTTAGACCTAATTAATCAGGTAATTCTCCCTAATTGGCTCTAACAAAAACACCTAATTATCTATCACTAATGGTGCGACACCTCCGCTCGGTGCTCAACAATGGTCACCACTCCCCCGATGCTCCCCTGCGCGAAGATGTTGGCCGTGCCAATCCACCCCTATGGCATCCCTAGTCCCTAGAGAAAACACCGGAAACCTCCCACCGTGCATGGATGCGCCGGCGCCCTCCTCGCTGCTTCGAGCTTGGCCGCGGTGGCGCCCTCGCTCTCCCGACATGAAGGGCAGCGGCCGCTCCCTCCCCGGCGTGCTAGGAGATGGTGGCCTCCTCCGTCGTGCATGGCCGCGCCTCCCTGCTGGAGCGTGCTCGGCCACAGCGGCGCCCTCCACCGCCGTTCATGGCCGTGGTGGCCTCCCCGGCTGTGCTCCGTGATGGCGGTTTCTTCGTCTCTTCACGGCGGCGTGGTGCTGGACTCTGCTGCTTTCCTGCTGGTTTCACACGGAGAGGTGTGTGGTGGAGAACACTCCCGAGAGATAAGGCACCGGGCAAAGGAAAATAATGATGTGCGTTTTTCCTAATGACGACTCGCGTGGCACGGGAACGCTAGGCGTCCGGTGCTTCTCCGTATCATTTTCCTAGAATAAAAACACGGTGTTGGCTTTAATGGACGCAGAAGGAGGCCTGCGCATGCATGTTGATCAGTGCGACCCGATTGACCAGAGGTAGTACTGGTCAATGCTCAAATCCAGATCCACGTGGGATTTTCTAATTAAATCAGCAATCAGCGGCGCATCTATTGGTATAGTAGTGGCACATTGTATGGGCATATTTGCGGCGCACTGTGGCTTACCAGTTGGGCACTAGGCAGTGCTACCCAAATGCCTTGCCTTTTTTACTTATGGGTCTGATGTGGGCATGTGGCTGATCAATCGAAGTGCAGTACATGGAATTAAATTATTCCTAGCCCGTTATATCTCCACCGGGGTAAGATGCTCATATGTTTTTTTAGCGGATAAGGCCTGGAAGGATCCAGAGCTTTCATTACAGCGGTGGGTGAACTTTTATAAAGATAACTCGAAAGAAAAGGAAAATTAAAACAAGGTGCTTCACAATTACATTCTTTGCCCTGAAGCAGATCGCAGAAACGCAACCAAATCCTAGCACTCCGCCGGCGACAAGCAGCCTCCAGCCATGGCCACCCTTGTCCCGACCGGGGACGAAACCATTGGTCCAGCAAGGGCTGGAATGGACGAGGAGAGGCTCAGGAAGATCCTCGCCAAGAGGAAGACAATGCTCGGGTAGGCCTCGCTGCCGAGCAGGGCGGGGTCAGCCTCCTGACCAAGGATCGAGCGGCGAACTGTGGCTTCCGGTTGGGAACCGCTTAGGGGAGCTGAAGCTCCATAGGCTCGCCAAGACAACGCTCGAACACTCACAACTCGAGGTAGTCCTCATCCTCTTCTTCGCCAAAATGGCAGGCCGGGGGGAGGAAGAGCAGCCGCGAGCCACCAGTGTGGCGTTGGCAAGGACATATTCTTGATCTTCATAGCACAAGTTGAGGCATCCACTTCCCCTCGCCACCACGGCCGGCTGAAAGGAGCATCACCTCGTCGGACATGGAGATCAAGAGAATGGTAGCACCACACTTATTGAAAAGGCCCCCATCCACCGCGCTATCAGAAGCGAACTCCCACCGGGGGAGCTCATCGGAGAGCAACCAAGACCACCACCTAACGCCGTGCGTGAGCATCAGAGGAAAGGGAACCACCAGGTGACGAGTTTGAGGCAGCCAAAAGCCGGCGTCCCTTGTTCTTCCCTCGCCACCATGGCAGGCCGAAGAAGAAGGCAGCAGCCACCAGCAGACGCCGCACCTGGGAAAGGCCTTATTGGAGGCTAGGCCGGCAGGCCTCCACCTCAACACCAACACATGGACGGCGAGTGACAAGGTATTAACTTGTCAATGCCTATGGATTGTAGGCTAGGGTTTAGTTAGAAGTAGAGGGCAAGTAGATCTCGAAGGTTTCAGCCGAAAAGTACTCGACGATTGTGAAATCTAGGGTTTGT